>NC_048225.1:32036485-32065016 GCF_002007445.2 Ailuropoda melanoleuca | reverse complement strand
GCTGGCTGTCTCTATCTCTGTCAAATAAATAAATAAAATCTTTAAAAAAAAAAAAAAAAGAAAAGAAAACAGCATTGACATCAAAGAGTGTATTGTTCTTAGAAAAGATAAAATACCAGCACATAAATACCACTCCGCAAAGTAAAATGTGGGAAGCAAAGAAAGAAAGGAGAAACATCTAGTAGTTTAGTACTCAGGAAAATAAATGAACATATATAATTGTTTAAAATTAAGGAAAGATTTTGGAATGAAATTTCATTTTAAATAGGCTCATCTATGAAAGAGGGGGTTTGATGTAAAAGGCTGAAGATCATTTGTTTTGAGAACCACCACACTGTGCTTTATTGAATTTAACCTTTTTATATATATGGTCAACTTTCCCTCCAGAAACATTTACTAATTTTTACTTTGGTAAAAGGGTCATTACTGAACCTTTCACAATACAAAGACAACAATATAGTAAATATTTTCATATTTCATTTCAATTCAGTTTTCTTTGATTGCTAGAGAAGCTCAAATTTTTCATGTATTCATGGCCATTTGTGTTTCCTCTTTAGTGAATTTACTGGTTGTGGCTTGTGTCTATATTTTAATATAAATTTATTTTATATCAAACTAGTTTCCCCCACAATTTGTCTATATACATAATATTGTGAAGAATATATTAATAGTGGGGGCAAACACTTGAAATTTTCTTTTAATAAAATCCTTTTTTTGGTCCCAGCACTAATTTCATCTTGGATATATTTGCACAGACCATCATCTCTTGTATATGCTTAGTAGTATAGTTCACGTTGCATCCTTTTTATTAAGTGCTTGCATATTGATTTCATTTTATTAGGTTTTATCATACAATAAGCAGGCAAAGACCAAAAAGAAATACCCCTCCTATCTTTATAGAGTTTATATTCTAGTGAGAGAGATGGATTTTTTAAAAAATACAAATAAAAAAATTTTTAAAAAAGATATTCAACATGTTTATGGGGTAGAATAACATTATCTAATTTATGATTTAAGAATATTATTTTGTTGATGTGTAAAAATAATGTCTGACCTAAAAACTTGGGTAGATGGCAGTGTTATTTACTGAGAAGGGAAAAACAAAGTGGTTAGTGAGTCTGGGGTTTGGATGAATCCATTTAAATAGAAGAATCAGAAGTTACATTTTGGATCTGTTGAGTTTGAATTGTCTATGGGACATCCAAGAAAGTGGAATAAGATGTTAGATGTATAAACATGAAACACAGATGAAGGTGTATGTTTGGGGATATAATCGGAGAATCACCAGCACAAAGATGTTCCTTAAATTTATTAGAATTTGATATGTTACTTGGAATAGTGGGAATGGGGAGACTTAAACATTTAAAAGTTCAGTAAAGAAAGAGGACCCAACAAAAGGTACAGTAAAGAATAGTACTCTATAACTCGAGAGAGGATTTTAGTTCAAGAAGAAAGAATTGGCTCATTAAGCAAATTGCTTCTAAGAGTTTTGAGTACAAAGTAAACTATTGGAATAAAAGGTTATGTTTCTTTCTTTCATCACCAAATTAAAATTTGAAAATTTTATATGCAGATACAGAAAAATGTACAAATCGTGACTATGCAGTATGATGAAATCTCACAAACTGAACTCATCCATATGATTAACACACGGTTTAAGAAGCTGAACATTGCCATCACATGAGTGACCTCATTTGTATCCCCTTCTGGTCACTATCTATTCAGGGATAACCACTGTCTCGGCTTCTAAAACCATAGATTTGTTTGTCCTGTTGTAAACATTTATATGACTGTAATTATACACAATGCATATTTTTGAGTCTAGCCTTTCTTATCCAGAAATGCTTGTTAGATTTATCCAGGATATTGGCTGTAGTGATAGTTTGTTTCTTCTCATTGCTGATTTTTTTTTCCATTGAGTGACTAGATCACAATTTAAATTTACCACAATTTAAATGGTAGTTTCATGTGAGACACTATAGTGAATAGTGGTGCTGTGAATATCTTTACATGTATCTTTAAGGAAATATGTATAGATGTTTTTGTTAGTATATACACAGGAATGGGACTGGTGGGTCATAGAGTAGATATATGGTCAGCTTTAGAGGATGTTTAAAATATATATAGCACAACTTAAGTGTCTCATAAATATTATAGGCAAGATTTTGGGTTGAATAAATATACAAGTTATCACTTTATTTATCAATAGAAATATTTTAGTTACTTTTTAAAAGTCTTACAATGAATGTTTTTGTTTTCTTTCTCTTTCTTTCTTCTTTCTTTCTTTCTTTTCTTTCTTTCTTTCTTTCATTCTTTCCTTCCTTCCTTCCTTCCTTCCTTCCTAGGAACCACACACTGCATGTAATTTATCAGGGCTGTGAATTTGTCCTTTGACATATATAANATTCTTTCCTTCCTTCCTTCCTTCCTTCCTTCCTTCCTAGGAACCACACACTGCATGTAATTTATCAGGGCTGTGAATTTGTCCTTTGACATATATAAAATTAATTAAAAATAAAATGTTTTAGTAAAAAACAGCTTTACTAACCAGCACAGCTACACAATGAGACGCTAATATATTTTCAGTGAAGATCTTGGACTCAGCTTCAAATAGACCATTATTTGTTTTACATTTCCTTAATCATTATTGAAGTAAATTTGATGTTTCAAAGGTTTTTATTGTTCTTTCATTCCCTATAAGAAAAAACATTTAGAAACATTCTGCTATTTGGGCCACCTGGGTGGTTCAGTCAGTTAAGCAGCCAGCTCTAGATTTTGGCTCGGGTCATGATTTCAAGGTTGTGAGATCAAGCCTGGTGTCAGGCTCTGTGCTCAGCTGGAAGTCTGCTTCTCTCCCTCTCTTTCTCTCTCCTTCTCCCTCTGCCCCCTATCTGGTCTCACTCTCTCTTTCTAAAATAAATAAATAAATCTTTAAAAATAAATAAAAAAAACCCCTCTGCTGTTTGCACACATTTGACCTTTGCCATCAGTAGGATTGCTGGAGTGTTGATGCAATCTCAGCCCTCAGGATGAGAGAGCTCACTTACATGGATCTGCCCGCAGCTCACAGCAAAATCTCTAGGACAACTTGGAAACATTTTCAAAGGTAAAATGCATCCTGAACTATTTTATTTCTTGCTCTGGGTCAGATGTTGAACGCCAGAGGTGGTCTTCAGTCATACCCTATGCTTATTTAAAGCAGTCTCAATCTTAACATCCAGTCATAGGTTTCATCTTCGTTTGAGGCACCAAGGATCAGATTCCTCTAATTATTCATAGACAAATTAAACAAACAAAACAGATGCGCAAGAATCGTTTTTAAATGAAGAATAACTTTCTGACATGAATTTTGCATTTTCCTATGTTCTCTTTTCTTCTTCCTATATATCTAATTTATTTTCTGGGAAGGGCTATCTAGGGCTTTTCTGCACCTTGCTTTAGGAACAATTGTCATAGTTAATTAATCCCATTTATTTTCAACAAGAAGATAGAAATGTCTTTGGAGATATTGAAGATGCCCAGGCACATAAAACCATTTTTCATGAGTATTTCATAATGTGAGTGAAATATCCTTCATTAAAAATTGTCATTCCTAGAGAGGTTGTAAACATATTAGAATAGAGAATTAGATATAACATGTGGAAACATTTTTTAGGTCAGCAGCAATGTAAATACACCCATCATTCATGAAGGAAATCCTGGTAAACTCAGGTTCAGAGTGTTTTCTAAGGTTAAATTTGCTCTATTGCAATAACCACATTATATAAAATTCTATCAATTTTAATTTGGAAATTCTTATTGCAAATCTATGATCATTAGCCAGTAATTAAAATAAAAATTTTACCACTTGCATCTAAATACACTACTCTTCATTTCCAATAATCTTCTGTGTCAACTCAAACACCTATAATCTCCCAGATTTCTTTGAGTATTAACAATTCAATTTCAAATGATTCAAAGAAAAATGGAATAGTGAAAGTAGCATATAATAAATTAAACTACAGAATGGTAAATTAAGGCCCAAATCCATATGATTTCATAAAGGGTGGATTTGGCTTCAGAATTTATTGCCTTCCTATAGAGGTTGGAAAATAGAAAATAGTTCTGAATGCCTGTTTTATTCTCTCACCTTAATGAAGTATAATTGACAAATAGAAGTATAAGCTATTTAAAATATACAACCTATGATTGATATACGTATACATTGTGAAAAGATTCCCTCCATCAAGTTACTTAACACACCCATCACCTAACATATTTACTTTTGGGGTGGGGTGGGGGAAAGCATTTAAGTTCTATTCTTTTGCAAATTTCAATTATATGATATCCTGTTACCAGTTGTAATCAACATGTTATTAGATCCTAAAATCTTATTTATCTTATAATTGAAAGTTTGTGCCCTATTACCCACCTTTCCTTATTTCCACCTCCCCAACCCCCTACCCTGCCAAACTGCTGCAATTTTTCGATTATCTGTTTCCATGAGTTAAAAAAAAAACTATTTTGATTCCATATATAAATGAGATCATAGAGAAATTGTCTTTGCCTGATTTATTTCAGTTAGCACAATGCCCTCCAAGTTCACACATGTTGTCCCAAAGGACAGTATTTCCTTCTTTCTCGTAGTTGAATAATTTTCCTGTGTGTGTGTGTGTGTGTGTGTGTGTGTGTGTGTGTGTGGTGTGCATCACATCTTTATCCATTTAACTGTAGACAGACACAGGTTGTTTATGTATCTTGGCTTTTGTGAATAATACTGCAATAAACATGAGAATGCAGGTATGTCTTATAGATAATGATTTTGTTTGTGAAGAGAGATTGCTGGATAACATGGTAGTTCTATTTTTAATTTCTTAAGGAATCTCCATACTGTTTTTTATGGTGACTATACCAGTTCACATTCCCACAACATCCTCACCAGCATTTATTATCTCTTGTGTTTTTGATGATAGACATCCTAACATGTGTGAGGCAATAACTCATTGTGGTTTGATTTGAATTTCTTGTATAATTAGTACTGTTGAGTATCTTTTCATGTATCTAATGGTCATTTGTATGCCTTTTTTAAGAAATGTCTATTGAGGTCTTTTGCTCATTTTTAAATTGGGTTATTTTTTTCTTTTCTTTCTTTTTTTTTGGATACTGAGTTACATGGGTTCCTTGTGTATTTTGAACAAACTGTTATCAGATATGTGACTTGAAAATATTTTCTCTCATTCCCTAGGTTGCCTTTTCATATTGTACATGGTTTCCTTAATTGTGCAGAGCTTTTTGGTTTAATGCAGTCCTACTTTTCTCATTTTGCTTTTGTTGCTTTTGCCTTTGATATCAAAACCAAAAACTTCATACTAACACTAATGTCAAGGAGTTTATGCTCTACTTTTCTTCTGTGAGTTTTATGGTTTCAGGTCTTACATTCAAGTCTTTAATCCATTTTGAGTTGATTTTTGTGTATGGTGCAAGATAAAGGACAAGTTTCGTTCTTTTACATGTGGTTGTCCAGCTTTTACAACACCATTTTTGAAGAGACGATCCTTCTCCGTTATATACTTTTGGTTCTTGCGTCACAAATTAATTTATCATGTTTGCATAAGTTTGTTTCTGGGCTTTCTATTCTGTTTCATTGATCTATGTGTCTGTTTTTATATCAATACCATACTGTTTTGATTACTATAGCTTTGCAATATAGTTTAAAATCAGGAAGTGTATGTTATACCCTGTAAAATCAACTTTGTTCTTACCAATATCGCCTTGGATATTTGGGGTCATTTGAAGTTTGACACAAAGTTGAGGGTTTTTTTTTCTATTTCTGTGAAAGATGACTTTGGAAATTTATAAGGATTACATTCAATCTCTACATACTTTGGGTGGTATAGACATTTTAATCATTAATTCATTCAATCCATGAACATGGAATATCTTTTGATTTACTTTTGACTTCTTTAATTTCTTTCTTCAGTGTCTTAGGATTTTCAGTGTGCAGATCTAATCCTTGGTTAAATTTATTCCTTGGTATTTTGTTCTTTCTGATGCTGTTGCAGATGGGTTTATTTTCCTAATTTCTCTTTCTGATAGCTTGTTTTTGGTGTGTAGAAATACAGCTTAATTTTGTATATTGATTTTGTATCTTGAGAGTTGAGGGTTCCCTCTTGATTGTATGCCAATGTGTTGTGGTGGGGTTTATAAGAGTGTGTCTCATTCTTTCCTACTCATTTTGGTGTGGGTATTTTCTCATTCATCTTATATGTAGAAGTTGCTCAGCTTATTTCTGGATCTCTTTCAGAGGGAGTTCCTCCGTATGTAGCTATACATTTGGTGCATTTGTGGGAGGAGGAGAACTCATATGCCTTTTATGTCACCATTTTGGTCAACTCCCTAGAAGTTTTAATGCTTCATTTTTATTAGGTATGACCTGCACTGATGATTGTAATGTAAACATGGCAGTGATTTTGTCAGGAAAGTTTCTGAGATTAAGTCCTTAACTAAAGGCTTTTGTTAGGCAATATCATTAACAGATTCAGTAGAAATATTTCATGAAGTGAATATCCTAAGTGGCCTTCTAATTAATCTGATTAATAACTTTTAGATATTCTTAGTGTTCGTGGGTGTTTCAGACAGAATGGCAAAATAGAATTTGGGATATTAATATTAACAGGATAGTTCTATTCCTAGATCTTTGCAGCCTTTGAGTTCCTGTTGAAATCAGTAAGCTTCACTGCAGCATACTTTCAGTATTAGGAGTTTGGCTAGAAAAGGCAAGCAAGAGATATTGAAGCAAATTTGTTAAGCAGTTTTTTTCAGCCTTCTCCTGAATGGGCAGAGGAAGTGTTCTGTGTAAGGTATACTGTTTGGTGTTCTGTTCTTATATCCCAGGAAATCATAGCTGGATACTTAATCAGCTATTGGCAGCTAAGAGATGATAAAAAGAAAAGTGTATTTTCCTTTTAATGTTCTGATGAATTAGTTTACTAATATTTTGCTGAGGATTTTTGCATCTGTCCTCATTGGAGATATTGGTCTATAATTTTCTTGTAGTGTTCTTGTCTGGCTTGGGTATGAGAGTAATGCTGACCTTGTAAAATTGTTTTGAAGTTTAAATTCACCTTTTTTTTTTGAGAGTTTGGAAAGGATTAGTATGAGTTCCTTTTAAAAGTTTGGTGGAATTCACCAGTGGAGTCATTAGGTTCTAGGTTTTTATTTGTTGGAAGGTTTTTGTTTACTGCTTCAAATTCCTTAGTCATAATAGGTCTGTTCAATTTTTCTATTAGGAGAAAACATAAGGAAAAAGTGTCCTGATATTAGTCTGGGCAACGATTTTTTGAAGATGACCCTCAAAGCCTAGGCAACAAAAGAAAATATAGAAAAATTGGATTGCATCAAACTAAAAAGCTTCTTCTGCACAGTAAATGAATCAAAAGAGTGAAGAAAACAGCCTATGAAATGGAAAAAAATATTTGAAAATCATACATCTAATAAGGGTTAATATCCAAAAATATAAGGAACTCAATTCAACAGCCTTAAAAAAAATCTAATTACTCAATTAAAAAAAAATGAGCAAAGGACCTAAACAGAAATCTCTCAAAATAATTCATAGAAATGGCCAATGGATATATGAAAAGGTGCTCAACATCATGAATCATTAGGGAAATGCAAATCCAAACCACAATGAAGTGTCTATGTCACATCTTTAGAATGGCTATTATCAAAAAGACAAAAGGAACCAAATGTTGGCGAGGATATGAGAAAAAGGAATCCTTATAAATTGTTTCTGGAAATGTAAATTCTTACAGCCATTATAGAAAACAGTATAAAATGTCTTCATAAACTAAAAATAGAACTACCTTATGATCCAGGAATCCTACTTCTGGGTATATAATCAAAGGAAACAAAATCAGTATCTTTTTTTTAAAGACTTATTTATTTATTTATTTATTTATTTGACAGAGAAAGAGACAGCCAGCGAGAGAGTAAACACAAGCAGGGGGGAGCAGAAGAAGAAGCAGGCTCCCAGCAGAGGAGCCTGATATGGGGCTCTATCCTAGGGATCTGGGATCACGCCCTGAGCCAAAGGCAGACGCCTAACAACTGCGCCACCCAGGCACCCCAACAAAATCAGTAACTTGAAGAGATATCTACAGGTTCATGTTCATTGCAGCATTATTCACAATAGCCAAGATGTGGAAATAAGTGTCTGTTGAATAGATAAAGATGTAGTATATTGTATATATACACAATAAAATAGCATTCAGCCATGAGAAAGAAGCAAATTCTGTTATTTGAGGCAACATGCATGAATCTGAAGGATGTTATGCTAAGTGATATAAGCCAGACAGAGAAAGATAAATTCTGTATGGTCTCACTTATATGTGGATCTAAGAAAGAAACAAACAGAAAACATATCTAACTTAAAGAAGCAGAGACTAAAACAGTGGTTACCAGAAGCTGGGGGGAGGTGCGTATGAGGAGATAATGGTTAAAAGGTATAAATTTGTAGTTATGTAGGATGAATAAGTCTAGAGAGCTAATGAGCAGACATGATGCATATACTTAATAATATTATATTAAACACTGGAAATATGCTGAGAGAGTAGATACCAAGTGCACTCCTCACACAAAGTAGTAACTATGTGAGGGGATAATATGCTAATTAGATTGACTGTAGTAATAATTTCACTATGTATATAAAGTCATTATGTTGTATACCTTAAATGTGTACAATTTTTATTAAAATTTTTTAAATTAAAAAAAATTAAAAGAGTGAAGTTTTGGGTAAAAAGGGCTAGCTCTGTTTAAGGTGACAACTTAATACCAAATTTTAAGGTAAACTGTAGTGCCCTGTAAACCTACACTAGAAGTGCAAATTGGTCTTTCCCCAGAAAAATGTATTAAAGTTCCTGCCAGTTATTGTCACTCTCACCTTCAAAAATAGCATTTCACTTAAATTGATATATTGATTAATGGGCTCTATTGTGGTCCCTATTATTTTTTCAATTCCCATTAAATCATTAATATAATGTGTTTTGGTTTCTGCCTTCTGTACTCCAGTGAAGTTGTGCTTGTTACTATAATTAAATGTCAATGGATACACACCAGTCTTTTTCTTTCTTGACTTATCTGAAGTATTTGACATATTCTTTACCATTCACTCTTTTACAAAAGGCTCTCTTTCTGTGGCTTTTATGAAAAGACATTCTTGTGGTTTTCCTTCTACTTGGCTCACAGATTTTTCCAAGTCCTTCTTGCTGAATCATCTTCCTCTGTATATCACCTAAATGCTTTACATTTTCAGAGTTGTATGATCTGCCCTCTTTTCTATACATCTGTTTTACAAATTGCCAAAGCCCAGGGGGCATTTGAATCTAAGATTCCTTTTTCGGAGTCTCCATGTCACTTTAATGGGCCATGCCATTTTCTTTACAGCTGCCATTACTATTTATATATTGATGACTCACTCTTTCTTTCTTTCTTTTCTTTCTTTCTTTCTTCCTTTCTTCTTTCTTTCTTTCTTTCTTTCTTTCTTTCTTTCTTTCTTTCTTTCTTTCTTCTCTTTCTTTTTTAATTCCAATTCCAATTTATCTCTTTAGTTTCAGAACTCAGTAGTTTATAGTCTGCTGTATATTCTGAGACAGAGAGATCCAATGTAACTCAAACAGATATGTCTAAGATAGGATCCATCATAGCCCACCCTCTTCAATTATTGTCCCCTCACTCATACCTCTTCCTCACTCACATCCCCAACAATGAAATGTATAATTTTTCCTTCTCCATCCTCTGCATCCTGTCTGCCATGACATAGGTATTCATCCACAAAGAAGATGAAGGCAAAAATCTAAATGTTATTTGTTACTTCTTACACCATATTTCAACTGTAACTATCAGTCTAATACTATCTCTTACTTGGATTGCTTAAGACTACTCTTCTTCTACTCTTGTCCTTTTGGAAGCCAGAGTGAGCTCACTGCTCTAAATAATCCCCTCTGTAATTCCCAAACTGCCACTGGGATCAAGTTCAAAACTCAGTACATAGCACACAGTACCCTTTGAGATCTCACTTCATCCATTCTCTACTACCCTTCTTTGGCTGCTTTTCTCCTGCACTCCACCCCTGATAAACTGTCCACAACAGGTTCCTGATCATATAGCTTCAGCTTTTTACTTACAATGCCCTCAACCTAAACCACCTCTTACTCTTCTAATTGCCCTTCAGAACGCTTATTATATGCTATTTCCTTCACAAGGTATTTCTTTATCTTTAGGGCTGTGTAAAGTGCTTCATCCTTTGGGATTTCCCATACTGTCTTTATCACATTGTAACAAATATGTGACTTGTAGAACAACTTAATAATTTAATTATTATTTATCCAGCTTGTTTTTTCAAGACCTATTTCCTTCAGGGCTCTCTACTCTGCATAGACGGTGCTAATTGTTTGGCTTTCTTTTCTTTTTATAAGATTGAATCAGTAATGAATTATTTAGTAAATAAATATTATGAAGTAAAAATGGTTGATAATCACTTGACAGTCACTTCCCCCTGCTAATATTATTTTTAAAGATTTATTTATTTGAGAGAGAGAGAGGGAGCAGGTGCGAGAGAGCGCATGAGCAGTGGGGAGAGGGAGAAGCAGGCTCCCCACTAAACAGGGAGCCCAACATGGGGCTTGATCCCAGGATCCTGGGATCATAACCTGAGCCAAAGGCAGACACTTAACCGACTGAGCCAACCAGGTGCTTCAGTACTATTTTTTTTAAGTCTGCTCCATGCCCGATGTTGGGCTCAAATTCATGACCTTCAGATAAAGGGTTACATGCTCTAACTGAGCCAGCCAGGTGCCCCTATCTTGCTAATATTAAAAGAAATATACATTTTACAGAACAGATATATCATGTTTTTTATATTGTTTACAATTAGGAAATATAAATAAGGACATTTCAGATGTTGGTGAGCATATCAAAGTGGATATTTTCATATATTAGTGATTGTTTTCATTTTTAGGATGTGATTTGACACTGTGGATCTAGAGTTTATACTTCATTATGCCCTTTAACTCAGTAATTCTACTTCTACAGGCTTATTATAAAAATACTATTTGAGTTGTAGGCAAATTATTATGGGAAAGTTGCCACTAAAGTTTTATTAAAGAAAAAACATATCTAATATCAAATTGGAAAGAATAGTTATATATGTATAAAACTTCTGCACTGTGGAATAATGCACATAATAATATTAGGATGAGCTTTTTCAGGCCATGAATCATGATTAAGACATATGCTAGGTGAGGAATATAGTATTCCAAAAAAATGTAATTGTAACTATGTGATAATATGTCCAAAAAAAGAATGAAAGTAAATACAACAAACTGTAAAAGTACTACCCCCTGATGGTAGTTTAATGATGGTAGTATAATTTTTATCACATCTTTTCCAAGTCTTCCAAAATTTCTGATATGAACATATTTTCTACTTACAAGTAGAACATTATAATGTAAGCCCCTCAGTGTTCTGCTAATTTCTAACTATAAACTCTTTTATGTATTCATTCATTTATTCACCAAATATTGATTGACGAGCGATAAGTAAGAGAGACAAGGTACATCATCTTTCTATTTTACTGGAAGAAGATAGAACATAAGTAAGCAAGGAAATACATATATTAATAGTCAATCAAACATATAAATACATAATTGATAATTATAATGCATGCGATTCAGGAAATATGCAGGCAGTAAATAGAGGTGCATGATAGAATGCAATTTATGAAGAAGTATGATAGGTGGTAATAGATAACTTAAAAAAAAATCAACCAGGTAAAGGGTTAGGAAAGAACCTTCCAGGCAGAAGAAGCAGCAAGTGCAAAGACGTTCAGATGAACATAAGCATGATATGTTCCAGAAACAGAAAGAAAATCCAGGGTGACTAAAATAAGACTGTGAGGAGGAAGTGTGGAAAGTTAGGAAGGAGAAGATTGTTAGGGTGATGATAAGGGGTTTGGATTATAAGTGCAATAAAGAGGTCTTTAAAGGCTGTCTGGCCCAATTATTTATTTTGTAACCATAAAGTTTCTCATAATACTGCTTGATAAAGGTAATTACATTATTGCTAATACTATATTTGCTATAAAAATAGTTATCACTCTACCAATTATATATTTATATAAATTTAAATAAATACAATGGACAATGTCTGAAATTATTTATTATATATTTATTTCTCTAAACCTCCTTTAACCTTCTTCTTGACATCCCCTTCCCTGTATTCTAAGACCCTGTATAATTCTGCTTATGCTTCTAAACTGAGCATTCTTCTTACACCTCTTTTTCTCTGAAGTGCCATTTGTGTCCCTTTCTAGGCTCTTTCACTTGAAAATCTCATGTATTTCCACAGCTCCCACTTTCAAAACACTCCCTATCCTCTCTGTTCCTTGGAGGTAAAGACATGCATTCCATATTGTATTCCTAGCATAGGTCAATCAAGAGAAACATAGTCAGTGTATTTCTTTGCCTCAATCATTGTGAATGTGGATACTCTCTCAACTGCTTCTGAACTCGAGATCCAAAATCTATTTTTTTTCTTGAACTAACATTTTTATTAATAGAACCAATTCTATTAATCAATCACTCAAACTCAAAACCACAAATTCACCTTAAATATGTCCTTGTATCTCTCCTCCATGACTTTATTTTCTCCATTATATCATCCTACCTACTCACTGCTCATGCCTGAACCCTACTTCACACATACACATATCCATTCTTTTACTAGGAGTAACATATTTTTATGTCTGAAATATGTCTCTTCTTTTCTATTTCCACCTTTTTCTTCTTCTTTTTCTGACAAACTGAAGCTTGTCAGCTAACAAGTAACTGACAAGTAGGAGGGGTAAATGGCAAATATAATACAGGTGTAATTGTCATATGCTGCACAGATGTACAGAAGAAAGAAGGCATAAAAAGACATTGGGTTGTTATGAAATGTAGATACCTGTATTTTGCCTCACTATTAATGGCTTTTGATAGGCACTAAGATCATGTATCTTGTAAGTTGTAAAATTCATTCAGTGAATTAGACTTCCATATGGAAGTCATAACTTATTTTTAATTTTCAATGTAATATTTGTTAAGATATTGAAAATATTTTAATGTTTTGGTCACATACTGAATGAGCTGTATCTAGTTAGGAAGAACACATTTGACTCATGCTGATGTTTCTTAAGACTACACACAATTATATAATATAATCATTATACAAAAGCTTTCTGTTGCCATAAATTGCCTTGACATTTCACTTTATTTATTAAGATATGTGGGAATGACCCTTAGCAAGGCTATGCATATATTGTGTGTTTAAAATTTGTACATACTGAATACTTGCAGATGCAGTAGTTGTTAAACATCTCAGTTGGGAATCCTAACATTTAAGTTTAGGCAAAGAAAAGCAAGGTAGTTTTAAACAAAGTGTCTTCTGAAGCAGGAGAAATCTGTATCTCCAGAAATATAAAGTCCTCATATCCATTAGAATTGGTCTAGATTATCAAGTTTGTATTGGCCCACATACTTACTAATTTTTCTCTCTAATGCTCTGTCACATTAACATTCATCCATTGTACAACATAGTTTCCACATCACTAAGGTAAGAAAATATGGAATATTTTTAATTAAGCCAGAGTAAAAGAACAAACCTATAAAAAGTCAACAGAAATCTTGTAAAAAGTTATATTTCATTAAGTTCGTATCATTTTTTTCACCTAATTTATTTTTAAAATTATTTAAAGCGTAAGTAGTTTGGTTGTAAGAAAATGCATTTTATCACTGCTTAATTTTCACCCATCATTTCCAGAAATAGTTTTATCTTCAGATACATTCACCTGACATTTGGAAATTCAAAGCACTCCAGGGTCTTCCAGGTCTAGAACACCAATTTTATCTATGTTCTCTCTCTCTCTCTTTTTTTTTCCATGGAAAATCTGCCAGACACAGAGATTCTGTAACACTGAAACTCTCAGGTTATGGGCATTCTCTTGGTCTTGAAAGAGAAATGGGTTTGGTTTACTTGTGTAGGTTTTCTATCTATAATAAAAAATTAGCATTTGGGCCTTGCCTTAATTAAAAAAACAAAACAAAAAAGCATTTTTATACAATCCATTAGAGTTAAAATTATTTCACACTGCTAACCAAAGTTTTGAACAGTCTTCTTTTGAAATGTAACTTATTTATGTAAGGTAGTTTAATTTTATATTGTATATCATATAAGTGGGGTCTTCCCTTTTTATTATCTCACTATATCTCCCAGCAATGTTTTAATCAATACATGTACACATACCACATTTCAACATGATAGGTGTTAGATGTTTCTATTTATTATTAGCATTTCCCCCCCTTTAATAGCTTTAGCTTTTTTTTTTTCTTTTCTCATTGTATACTCTATTCCAGGTATAAATCTTTCTGAGCCCATCGGGAAGATGGATGAAATGTTAAGCAGTAAAACACTAAAACATTCTATTTGGCAGCTTTGATGTACAAACACTTAGCAGTCATGTTAAATGGGAATGAGTAATTTTTAAAAATTGTATATATAAAGCCAGGTACAGTTTTGAAATTTCCTTCAATCACTTATGGCTATTAAACCAATGTAATCTTATTCTTTAAAGCCATGTTGAGATACATTAATTGGATGTTTTCAATATTTAAATCATTAGATACTTCAGCTATTGAATTTTTATCTATAATTAATTGATTATCCACTTGAAGTAAAACGTCTGTGTAATGAGATTTTCAGACTTGCTAAAAGGAACTATTTCTCCTCTACTGTCTCTTAATTTTGATTAAAATAATTAATTTCCAAAGTTCACAAATAACATTGGAAACTCACCACGAAGATAGAAAATAAATCATTCTTTGCTGAACAGATATAGATTTGATTAGCTTGAAGACACTGAATTAAAAAAAAAAAAGGTCCTCACAAAATATATACAAAGCTAGCCTTCAGTCAAATATTTAACTTCTAGATGATTCTATTTCTCTGTTCTGAGAAAGAATAGATGTGGTAGCAAAGAAGGTAACAAATACGATTGTGGCTACTTTGCTAAAACACAGATGTGGCTTTTGCAGATAAAGTAGCAGCCACCTGATGTAAATAAAGGGATAGTTTTAAAAATGAGGAAAAATAAGAAGTATTGTATTCAATTCATTTAGTATAGAAAAGTTGTTTGGAATGTGGAATGCTCCAAATAAAAACTACTAATGGAATTATACCAAGACTTTTCCAATTATATAGTATTTTTTCTCTATTAAAAACTGTGTTTAACGTTTGTGACTTTTAATTTATCTTATTGAATGTTCCTTTTTTAAGAGATGAGCAGCTTGAAGAAGTTGGTGTTTAAAGTGAAACAATAATTTATATTTGGCAGTTTTGATGTGCAAGCCTAGGCAGTTTTGTAAAATGGGAATGAGTACAATTTTTAAATTTTATAAACAAAGCCAAGTATGATTAGAAATTGATTTAAAAATTCATCATTTTATAATGGAATACTTTATTCATCATAGTTTGAAAATTGATGCTTTAAGCATACATTTTTTTCATTAGCTATAAGAATGAAATTGGTGATATTTGTCATATTTTGTTTGTTTTGAAAGCCAAAATCTCAAAAATAATTGTTTTACCAACACTGAGCTCTCATGATGTCCATGCTCACTCTCTTTATTTTCTTTGTTTTAATTTTTCTATTTTAATATTTTTTAAAAAACTGCTTTAAATTCAAATGGAAGGTTCTAACTAAACAAAATGTCATGATTTTGAAATTACAATGATTTATATTAAATCAGTAAAAATAGACCATTTAATATGAAAAACTTAGAACTGCACCGTTTTATACCAAAAACATTATTTTTTGTGTGATCAAATCTTATTAGATAATTTCAAAGATAGAAATTTTTAAAAGCAGACAAAAAGAGATACAAGGAAAGAGCTATTTAGGACTTAAAACAATCTATATAGAAAAACAATAGATACCAGTTTTCCCCTCTCCTGCAGCTTAAAACTATAGTGTAGTAGACAAACCATGAGAGACTCTGGACTCCAGGAAACAAACTGAGAGTTACAGAAAGGGAGGGGATGGAGGGATGGGGTAACCAGGTGATGGGGATTAAGGAGGGCATGTGTGGTGATGAACACTGGGTGTTATATGCAACTAATGAATCATTGAACACTATATCAAAAACTAATGATGTACTATATGCTGGCTAATTGAACATAATAAAAAATGTTTTAAAATAAAAATACTTAAATTAAAAACACTCTAGTTGTTAAAAAATAACACATAAGCACATGACAAATTAAATGAAAATGGCAAAGCAACAAATTAATAGAGAGAGAAATCATGACCACACAAGTATTTTTTTCTTTTTTCTTTCTTTTCTTTTTTCTTTTTTTAGATTTTATTTATTTATTTGAGAGAAAGATAGGCTGGATGCTGGGCTTGCCCCATGACCCTGTGGTCATGACCTCAGCTGAAGTCAGATTCTTTTTTTTTTTTTTTAAAGATTTTATTTATTTATTCAACAGAGATAGCCAGCGAGAGAGGGAACACAAGCAGGGGGAGTGGGAGAGGAAGAAGCAGGCTCATAGCGGAGGAGCGATGTGGGGCTTGATCCCATAACGCCGGGATCACGCCCTGAGCCGAAGGCAGGCGCTTAACCGCTGTGCCACCCAGGCGCCCCTGAAGTCAGATTCTTAACTGATTGAGCCACTCAGGTGCTCCAAGAAAGGCTGTATTTTATAGGCCAATAGGATTATAAAGATAGACATTTCCTCCTTGTTCCCTCTTTCCTTCCTTCCTTCCTCCTTCCTTCTTCCCTTTTTTCTTCCCTCCTTCTCTTCCTTCTGTCCTTCCTTTCTTCCATTCATTTATCTGTTCATTAAAATACATGGAGTAGAGTACTTGTGCAAGCAAGCTATGGCTCATTATGTAGTTGATTCTATTAAAATATTGTGAGGTACTGATAATTACCCATTTTGGAGGTTTAGAGAAATAGGAAAATTTATCCCAAATGCCATTTCAACCATCTGTATTCACAACAAATTCCTTTTTTCCCCTCATATAACACATTTTCTGTACTGTCATCCTACAGTACAAAAACCATTTAAAACACCTGCAGGATATCATGGAATAAACACTGTTCAAACTCATATCCTTCAAAGGTTTTCTTTCAATTTGAAACTAGTAAGATAAAACTTTAAATAGAGATACCTGATTCCAGTGACATGTGATATTCTCTTATGATCCTTTTCTCTCTTTAAGCCAGCATGTTTTATGGTATTATGCATCATAACACAAGCACTTTTTACATAGCCTATCACTCATTTCCAGAGTTTTAAATTTTTAAAGTAAAAGTCAATATCCTTCTAGAATTGTAACTAAATAAATCACAATTAATGCCTTGGCATTTTAATTTTAGGAATTCTTAAAAACAGGTATTTACTTATTCATTATTTTTTTCCAACATTATTCAGTATCTGAATCTAGGATACATTCTGGTCTTGTCACCTATAACATAAGCAAAATTAGAAATTTATAATCATCTAAGAAAATTAAGCAGTGGGACTGTTTCACTAAATGTTTTCAGATGTTAACTATTCTAAAGCAAAGGTTGTTCTGGGTGCCACATTTTATAAGGGAAACTATTTGTCCAGAGGAGAGGTAGCTGATCAGTGCAGCATCTCAAATCCAAGTCACATAAGGAAAACTGAAGGAAGTAAGATTGTTTAAACTGAAGGAAAATTTAGCTATTGGCATAAAATATTAGTCTTTATTTTTAATCCAAACAAATATGGAAACAAAATTATAGTTCATCTGTGAAACTTAAAATGAATAACTAGGGGCAATGAGAAGAGGTTAGAGAAACATATTTTAATCCAAGCTAAACACACACACACGCACACACACACACACACACACACATACACACACACACAGCATTCTAGTCAAGGAAGGACAAGGCAGAACTTTGGTGGTTGTATGGAAAATAAACTTATTTTGAGAAAGCATGAAGCAGGAAGATTAGATAGAAAGCTATATCATGGCCCAAAAGCAAAATTTCACTTGGTTGTTACAGTAGTGGATGTGACCAATGTATACGTGTTTTGTTAATATTTCATAATCAAAAGGACTTTGTGATTGAATGTGATGAATGAAGGAAAGACAGAAATGAAGGATTATCTCTAGGTTTTTTATTTGAAGCAACTTTGTGAATGGGAGTACTGGTTGCTGACAAGGGCAATATTGGAGGAGGATTGAGCTTGGGACAGATATCAAGAGCACCCTTTTAGGTCTTGCAACTTTGGGACTTGAAATGTTTATTAGGTATAGAAGTGGTGTCTAGGCAGTTAGGTATATGTATCTACAATTCAAATAAAGTCAAGGCTTGGGATAGAAATTAGAGGATCATCAGCATTTAGACAATATTTAACACCATGAAATCAGATAACTGTATCTCAAGAGACTGCAATTAGAGAAGAGAGTGAATTCTAGAATAGATACATATTTTTCCAGATTTTATTTCAGATATACATTTTTTCAGATTTTATTTTATATTTTCAGACTTTATTTGAGAGAGAAAGAGAGAGACTGAGCAGTGGGGAGGGGCAGAAGGAGAGGGAGAGAAAGCAGACTCCTTGCTGAGCAAGAAGCCCGATGTGGGGCTCAATCCCTAGACACTGGAATCATGACCTGAGCCAAAGGCAGACGTTTAACTGACTGAGCCACCCAGGTGCCCCAGAATAGATATGTTTTTTTTTAAATGCCAAAATTGAAAGACCAAGTAATGGAGAGAGAGAGAGAAATAAAGAGTAACAGTCTGCATAGTAGCAAAAATCTATGGAAGTATCAATATTGGAAGAATGGGATCTTGGAAGATATAGAAAATTATTTGGAAATTCTTCGGTAATTCAAATTTTCATATGGAAAATTTAATACAATTCTTTTCATCAAAAATGAAATTATAATTTATATAAAACAATACAATTTATAGAATACTTATTATTCCCAAAGATACTGAAAGTTATTCTGTTACATGTAAGCATTATGAGAATGTTAATGACTATGAACAAGTATGAGAAGTAATTTAATACTTTACTTTTGAAACACAAGCTTATTATTTCACTCAAAGGGAGACTTGTGATAGTGACTCTATCATCTTAATTGATTCATTTTGTTGAGTATTTAGACTAATTTAGAGATTAAAGAAAAGTAACATGAATTTCACAGGGCCATAGGTCAATTAGACAATTTAATGATAAAGTGAGATATTTTACATGCTTATTATATTTGGCTAACTTAGAGTTGGAATATAGTGATTTGTTTTCAGAGCAGATCTTTATTTCAAATGATGATAATTGATTTCTGTGCCACTATTTTTTTTAAATTTTGTTGATAACAGACAATAGATGGTTCATTCAGCTTCATGGGTAATTTTTCAAAAAGGAAATAAAAACATTGAGGAAGTATGGAACACTGAGGAAAAACATTGAGGAAAAAACACATTTAATTAATATATGTATATATCTGTCTAGTTTTCACAAAATAATCTTGCTTTCTTACCCACCATTATGCTTCTAATGTAACTGTCACTTGCATGGACATACTGATCTCCATAACAATACACAGCAAGCAGGAGAAACCTCTTATAATTTATTGTGTTTTCAAATATTAGACCATCTAAAAGGCCAAAACAGAAAAAGGGAATTTGGAAATGAGGCGATATTTCAACATAGCAGCACAAAATGCTTATAATGGCTACAAAAAGTGATGTTTGTTTTGCAATTTTTCCATTGTTTATTTCTGGATATAAGTTCATTCTACAGAATGGCAGAAACTTGGTTAAGAACACTTTAAATTCTCATTATAATGATAATGATAATGAAATTAAGATTATGTTATTAGAATGATATTTTGGCTGATTTTACCTTCTTCTGCTACTCATGAAATCAGGTGAAAAATAAATAAAAAGGAAATATTTTAAATTGGGAGTCTCGGCTATTATTACTTCACAGAAAGAAATTTTGGTAACACAGTGTATCTCAATAAAAAGAAATGACAGAAATTTTACAGATTATAATACCAACTTTGTAACATGTCACTGATAACAATGAATAACTTCTTGATTATATTGTTTAACAAAAAAATTCTAATACAATGAATTCTAAGGCAGAATACCTAATTTAACTGACAAGTATTTCTTTCTCATTATCCATTTCATGAAATAAATAGATAAAAATTCTATGCATTTGTCCATTCCATATGTGCAAAAATAAGTCCTCATTCTCATAATCCTAAATTTATCTTTATTAACGTTAAAGTAAGTTTCAATATCCACTGAGCAATTTTCTTGTTCCTCTGAAGTGTATCTAGTGATATGTTTTTAGACTTTTGTTTTAGTCTGCTTTCTCCTGAATTAGAGAGCTTCTTGCTCTTGAGCTCTTTTTTGTTTTTTTGGAAATAAAAGACACCAGCTCAAACAAAAATTATGACTATACCTCCCACAAATGATGATGATGATGATAGCTATGAAACTGGGCCTTTTTAGATCATAGAACAAGTCCTTGCTACTCAACTGATTAGCTACATGACTTTTAGCAAGTTACTTATAGACTCTCTTTGAGCCTCTTTAACCTAGAAGGACTAGAATGCATTGCCTAGCTTCAAAAGTGTTACAGAGATGAAATGAAATGAAATATGTGAAAACCCTCAGAAACAAATGCAAGAACTTTGATTCCTTTTATTAGTGGTGATGATAGATTTAAGCAGCCATCTCATCTTTTATTCTTATCTATACTCACAGAATCTGAGAAGTTTAGGTCCACAGGATGTGCTCACTTTACATATAAACTTAATGGATACACATGCCCATAAAAATCTTAACACATTAGCACCCTGAATTAATCACTTAAGCTAATTAACCCTAGCAATTAATACCAAAGTAATTTACATAAGTTGTGAAATATTTATAGTATATTTAGCCAGTATTTTCCACTTGAAAGGAAGATTGTAGAAGCATCCTAAGGGATTCAGGAAAGATACACATGAGTTATATTGAAGTTATATAAAGTGGGAAAATGTAGTGATATAATTTAGTTATTCACTTGCAGAATAATGAAGATAAATTATGTTTTATAATTATTTGACCTTTGTTTCTTCATTTAAATTATACTAAATACAAAAATTATGCATATGCTTTAAAGTTGTATCTGTAAATCCAGGTTACCATACAATAAACAAAGTATATATGCATACCTAGTCAAATATTAGACTAATTAGCAAAGAAGGAGAGAATAGAGGTTATAATCACAATGATTATTTATAGCAATTTAGAATGTCACATGCTAAACACAAATACTATTAGACCAACACCAATTTACTGACAATGAACATTTTCAGGGGAAAACATGGGCAAAAAATACTTTACTGTTTCTTGCTACTAGTTATTCTAAAAAAAAATGTTCATATGTATTTTTGAGGAAAGAGTAATGGGAAATTATGTGTTTTTTAAAAAATAATGTAAGTACCATAGTAAGATAAAATAAATGTGAAATGCTGTATAAATGCTCATGTTTTACATACAAAGTGACATTGCTCTTGCTTTCTGACTCTAAGACTTGACTATTTTATTATTAACGTACCTTTTCAATAGTTTGGAATAGAGCAGGACAAAACTAAAATCATATGCAACTAAAATAAAGTCTTTTTCTCTCATAAAAGCATGATGATTAAGGTGACATTTAATTAGTGGTTTGTTGACTACTGAAAGGGAGGTCATTTTTATTTTTTTTTTATGTATGTATGTATGTATAAGTTAGACACTATAGAACATCATTAGTTTTTGATGTAGTGTTCAATGATTCATTAGTTATGTATAGCACCCAGTGCTCATCATGACACCTGCCCTTCTTGATACACATCACCTTTTGCCCCCTCCCCCCACCTCCCTCCCCTCTGAAACGTCAGTTTATTTCCGGGGATCCATAGTCTCTCATGGTTTGCCTCCCTCTCTGATTTCAGAGAGGTCATTTTTAAAAACGGAGTAAGTTGAAATAACCTTTTCTGATATATTTATAATTCTGATACATTAATTATGCTAGAGTAATCAGTATAAATGAAGTCCATTTGATGACATTATTGAAGAAAAAGAAAGTTCTCAGAAAATTATTATCAGGAAAGGAATTCAGTTGCAAAAATCCATTTATTTTATCTTTATAACTTGATGACTAGCTAGATTTATTTGTTTTTCTGAAAGAAACAAGCTCTACAAAAACAATGTCATGTTTTGTACCACATCTAGAAGAAGCTATGCATACTATTGTTTTTAATATTCTCAGTTTTGTTCCTGTCAACTCTTTCTGTCCTCAATTTTAATAAAACCAGTAATAATAATTACAGAGGAGAGTTTTAGAAATAGTAAGTTGCACTTATAATCTCTGATCAAAATTTAGTTAAAAATGGGTATTGGCAGAGAGAGTATGACAAGTTAATTTCTCAATAATATCTGAGTTATTCTCAGAATTTTACATATGTGCTAAATGTCTAACTTTTTAAGAAACTGGTATAAATATTCTTTTTTTTAAATATTTTTTTTACAATTATTATGTTAGTCACCATACAGTAGTACATCCCTGTTTTTCGGTTTTGTTTTGTTTGGTTCTGTTTTTTTTAATGTTTTTTTATTATATTATGTTAGTCACCATACAGTACATCCCTGGTTTTTGATGTAAAGTTTGATGATTCATTAGTTGCGTATAACACCCAGTGCACCATGCAATATGTGCCCTCCTTACTACCCGTCATCAGCCTATCCCATTCCCCCACCCCCTTCCACTCTGAAGCCCTCAGTTTGTTTCTCAGAGTCCATAGTCTCTCATGATTCATTCCCCCTTCCGATTACCCCCCCTTTCTTTATCCCTTTCTTCTCATACCGATCTTCCTAGTTCTTATGTTCCATAGATGAGAGAAACCATATGATAATTGTCCTTCTCTGCTTGACTTACTTCCAGTGCCGTCCATGTTGCAGCAAATGTTGAGAAATCGGTCTTTTTGATAGCTGAATAATATTCCATTGTATGCATGGACCACAACTTCTTAATCCAGTCACCTGTTGAAGGGCAGCTCGGCTCCTTAACCGATTTAGCTATTGTGGACAGAGCTGCTATGAACATTGGGGTGCATATGGCCCTTCTCTTCACTACGTCTGTATCTTTGGGGTAAATACCCAATAGTGCAATGGCTGGATCATAGGGTAGTCAATTTTTAACGTTTTAGGGGATTTCCACACTGTTTTCCAGAGTGGCTGCCTTGTCAATTTTTTGCCATTCTAACTGGCATAAGGTGGTATCTTAGTGTGCTTTTGATTTGAATTTCCCTGATGACTAATGATTTTGAACATTTTTTCCTGTGTCTGTTAGCCATTTCTATGTCTTCATTGGAAAAGTGTCTGTTCATATCTTCTGCCCATTTTATGATTTATTTGTTTCTTGTGTATTGAGTTTGAGAAGTTCTTTGTAGATCTTGGACACCAGTCTTTTATCTGTAGTATCATTTGCAAATATATTCTCCCATTCCGTGGGCTGCCTCTTAGTTTTTTTGTACTGTTTCCTTGGCTGTGCAGAAGCTTTTTATCCTGATGAAGTCNTACTGTTTCCTTGGCTGTGCAGAAGATTTTTATCTTGTTGAAGTCCCACAAGTTCATTTTATCTTTTGTTTCTCTTGCCTTTGGAGATGTGTCATGAAAAAGGTTGCTGTGCCTGATGTCGCAGAGGTTGCTGTCCATGCTCTCCTCTAGGATTTTGATGGATTCCTGTCTCACATCGAGATCTTTCATCCATTTAGAGTTTATCTTTGTGTATGGTGTGAGAGAGTGGTCAAGTTTCATTCTTTTGCATGTAGCTGTCCAATTTTCCCAGCACCATTTATTGAAGAGACTGTCTTTTTTCCACCGGATGTTTTTTCCTGCTTTATCAAAGATTAGTTGCCCAAAGAGCCGAGGGTCCATTTCTGGGTTCTCTATTCTGTTCCATTGGTCGATGTGTCTGTTTTTGTGCCAGTACCATGCTGTCTTTGTGATCACAGCTTTGTAGTACAGCTCGAAATNCGGCATTGTGATGCCCCCAGCTTTGTTTTTCCTTTTCAACAATTCCTTGGTGATTCGGGGTCTTTTCTGGTTCCATACAAATTTAAGGGCTATTTGTTCCAATTCTTTGAAAAATGTCATTGGTATTTTGATCAGGATAGCATTGAAAGTGTAGATTGCTCCGGGTAGCATGGACATTTTAACTATCTTAATCCTTCTGATCCATGAGAATGGAATATTTTTCCATCATTATGTGTCTTCAATATCTTTCAAGAGTGATTTGTAGTTTCTAGAATATAGATCCTTTACCTCTCTGGTTAAGTTAATTCCAAGGTAATGTATGATTTTTGGTTCTATTGTAAATGGGATAGATTCCCTAATTTCTCTTTCTTCAGTCTCATTATTCGTGTATAGAAATGCAACTGATTTCTGAGCATTGATTTTGTATCCCGCCACGTTACTAAATTGCTCTATAACTTCTACTAATCTTTTGGGAGTGGATTCTTTTGGGTTTTCCATATAGAGTATCATGTCATCTGCAAAGAGAGACAGTTTGACTTCTTCTTTGCCAATTTGGATACCTTTTATCCCTTTTTTATTGTCTGATTGCTGTTGCAAGGACTTCTAATACTATGTTTAATAATCATGGTGAGAGTAGGCATCCTTGTCGTGTTCCTGATCTTAAGGGAAAGGCTTCCAGCTTTTCCCCATTGAGAATATTTACTGTAGGCTTTTCATAGGTGATTCTTATGAGATTGAGGAATGTACCCTCTATCCCTACACTCTGAAGGGTTTTAATCAGGAAAGGATGCTGTATTTTGTTAAATGCTTTTCTGCATCTATTTAGAGAATCATATGATTTTTGACTTTTTTTTTTTTTTTTTTTTTTCTGATAAAGTCTATGACACTGATAGATTTGCGAATGTTGAACCACCCTTGCATCCCAGGTATGAATCCCACTTGATCATTATGGATAATCCTTTTAATGTACTATTGGTTTCTGTTAGCCAACATCTTTTTGAGAATTTTGGCGTCCATATTCATTAGGGAAATCGGTCTATAATTCTCCTCTTTGATGGGGTCTTTGCCGGTTTGTGGATCAAGGTAATATTGGCCTCATAGCATGAATTTGGTAGCTTTCCTTCCTTTTCTATTTTTTAAAATACCTTTAGGAGACTAGGTATTATTTCTTCTTTGAATGTTTTGTAGAATTCCCTGGGAAAACTATCCAGTCCTGGAGTTTTGTTTTTTAAAAGGTTTTTTATCACTGTTTCAGTCTCTTCATAATTAGTTGGCCTGTTTAAAAAATCAATTTCTTTCTGTTTCAGTCATGGTAGTTTATAGGTTTCCAGGAAGTCCTCCATATCTTCCAGATTGCTTAATTTATTGGCATAAAGCTTTTGAGAAAAGTTTCTAATAATCCTTCCCATTTCATTAGTGTTGGTTGTGAGCTCTCCCTTTTAATTCATAATTTTATTAATTTGGGTCCTTTCTCTATTCTTTTGGATAAGCCTTGCCAGTGGTTTGTCAATTTTATTTACTCTTTCAAAGAACCAGGTTCTAGTTCTGTTGGTCTGCTCTACTGTGCTCTTGGTTTCTAATTCATTGATTTCTGCTCTAATCTTGATCAACTGCTTTCTCGTGCATGGATTAGGCCTGTACCTCTGTTGCTGTTCCAGCTTCTTGAGGTGAGAATATAAAAGCTGCATTTTAGATTTTTCTATTCTTTTGAGTGAGGCTTGGATGGCTATGTATTTCCCCCTTAGGAATGCCTTTGCTGTATCCCATAGGTTTTGGATCATTGTGTTTTCCTTCTCGTTGGTCTCCATAAATTGCTTAAATTGACTTTTGATTTCCTGATCGCCAAAAAGCACGTGTTGCATGGTGCCCTGGGTGTTATACGCAACTAATGAATCATCGAACTTTACATCAGAAACCGGGGATGTACTGTATGGTGACTAACATAATATAATAAAAAAACATTAAAAAAAAAAAGAAAGAAAAGAGAGGTTGCATTTTGTGTACTGAATGGTAAGTTGTTACAAGATGATAGAATAAATTATTATAATGATTCACATGTAATGTGTAATAATCAGAACAACTATATTTTTTTCAGTGTAACCTTAATATAAAATAGTTTAGTTATAGTTATCTTTGAAGATATTTTAGAGTTTAGTCCATGGAAAGTGTAACTAGGGCTGTACACCAAGTATTATTTTAAATAATAAGTAATTTGCATTTTTATTTATTTGTTTTTAACTGATTAAACTTTGTTCACAGCTTATCTGAAATTATATATTTATATTATCTGGAAGTCAATCTCACAGATGGTCTGCTCAGACTTTTTATAAAGGATATATTAATCTTCATTAAAGATTCTCATAGAAATAAAAAAATACCACAAAGGCTGACAACTGTATTTTTCCCCAATACAGAAAGAATAGTAACTTAAGAGTTATCAATATATTGATCAATTAGTATAAATTAATTGTGATTCAT
This sequence comes from Ailuropoda melanoleuca, assembly GCF_002007445.2. Taxonomy (NCBI): domain Eukaryota; kingdom Metazoa; phylum Chordata; class Mammalia; order Carnivora; family Ursidae; genus Ailuropoda; species Ailuropoda melanoleuca. The sequence continues at coordinate 32,038,407 of NC_048225.1, read as the reverse complement.
TTTGCCTTTGCCTTAAAAGCAGCTGTTTGAAGAAAATAATAATGAATTGCATTCTTAAATTTTTTTCATCACATCTTATTTTGAAGAACTAATCACATTACATAATGAAGGGAAATGTCAGGAGGTAGTAATAAATTCTCATAACTGATTAATTTAAAATGTGAAAAAGATAAAGATCTAACAATAATGTTTTTGTTGTTGCAAAAATAAAATAGCAGTCACATTTAATCCTGGTTAAAGATAACGAAAGTGCTTTTTCTTACATCTAAAATGTTAGAGACCAATTTCCTTGTGGGTAGGGATTGTTCCTGTACTTATATTTTTCCTGTTCAGTTTCTGTATTTTTTTAACACTACATTCCATTTGTACTCTACTTTGATATTATTATATTTATTATTATTATGAGATAGGGATATATATTATATATATTTATATATATATAATATATATATTATTATTTATTTATTTAAAAATTTATCACAGTAGTCTGTGTGGAAGTGTTCTCTTAAGCACAAGCAATACTTTGCTTTACTTTTTTAAAAATTATTTTTATTTTGTTATATTAGTCACCATACAGTACATCCCCAGTTTTTGATGCAATGTTCCATGATTCATTATTTGTGTACAACACCCAGTACACCATGCAATATGTGCCCTCCTTAATACCTATCACCGGCCTATCCCAATCCCCCACTTTGCTTTACTTTTTGATGCCTATGCAATAACCATAAATATTGTGCAAAGGACATCAGCTGTGTTTGAGGTAGAAGCATAGTAGTACCTCCTTTCCATCCAAGACAGTCCTTTCCACTCCAGACAAGTCTATGGATTGTACTCTACTTCTGCCATGTTTGTACCAATCTCCAATTTTGACACTAAACCTCATCTAGATCTAATATGACATATAGGTCACCTTTTGCTGTACTGAACTGTTAATTGTCATTTATTCCAACAAATTCCTCAAGACCCAAAGGGGAGTAAATAAAATTGGTCTCACCTGCCAACAGTGCAGACTTGCCATCTAGTGACAACAGAAGGTAACTATAGATTAAAAAAAAAAAAAAGAAAAAAGAAAGAAAAACTATCTACAAATATTTATGAAACACTCTTAATCACTGACAAAGATACAAAGATGAATAAGAGATTGAATTTGAGCAAAAGGGCTCAAATACAGTGAGGGAGAGAAGGCAAGCAACTAATTTTAAGACAAAATGACTTTTTTAGAAGGTAGAAAGAGTCATATAATATATGCTGAGAGAACACAGAAGGATGAAGAATGAATTCTGACAAGTAGATGATGGCAGTCTTGATTGTAACAGATGGGATTTAAACTGCTTTCCTGTAAAACTAGTAGAGTTTTAAGGGTCAGGATATTGGCAAACAGGTCTGCAAGTTTACTAGATTTATACATAGTAATGGAAGAGCTGTGCATTTAGGGGAAAGTCTATGGCTGATATGATATGAAAGATTGGGAGGGACTATGTTAATCTTAACATCAGAAAAATCAAGAGTTATTCTTATACCAAAATTTTAATACATATTTAATTGTTTGCATTTTCTCAATAAAGATTAAATATCAGGAAGGCAGAACTGTTCTGTTCATCTGTGTGCCCTACATTTTAGATAGAACCTGGCAGGCAATGGGGAGTTCAAAAATGTTATGAAATATCTACTGGCTATAAGGAAGGTGGACCGAAGAGGAATACCTTTGGGGAGAAACCCCACTATATTCCTATATTCCTCTTATTTCACAGGGTCTAGAAGAGTGTACTGATTGACATCTACCATGAATTCAGTTAATATTTGTTTGAATGTTAATTACTGCAAAGGTAATTAGGAAATTTGATTATAGAAAAGTCTAGGAATATTTAGAAATTCTTTTTCTTTCTTTCTTTCTTTCTTTCTTTCTTTCTTTCTTTCTT
>NC_048225.1:32026519-32036388 GCF_002007445.2 Ailuropoda melanoleuca | reverse complement strand
TTTTTTTTTGCTGATAAAGTCTATGACACTGATAGATTTGCGAATGTTGAACCACCCTTGCATCCCAGGTATGAATCCCACTTGATCATTATGGATAATCCTTTTAATGTACTATTGGTTTCTGTTAGCCAACATCTTTTTGAGAATTTTGGCGTCCATATTCATTAGGGAAATCGGTCTATAATTCTCCTCTTTGATGGGGTCTTTGCCGGTTTGTGGATCAAGGTAATATTGGCCTCATAGCATGAATTTGGTAGCTTTCCTTCCTTTTCTATTTTTTAAAATACCTTTAGGAGACTAGGTATTATTTCTTCTTTGAATGTTTTGTAGAATTCCCTGGGAAAACTATCCAGTCCTGGAGTTTTGTTTTTTAAAAGGTTTTTTATCACTGTTTCAGTCTCTTCATAATTAGTTGGCCTGTTTAAAAAATCAATTTCTTTCTGTTTCAGTCATGGTAGTTTATAGGTTTCCAGGAAGTCCTCCATATCTTCCAGATTGCTTAATTTATTGGCATAAAGCTTTTGAGAAAAGTTTCTAATAATCCTTCCCATTTCATTAGTGTTGGTTGTGAGCTCTCCCTTTTAATTCATAATTTTATTAATTTGGGTCCTTTCTCTATTCTTTTGGATAAGCCTTGCCAGTGGTTTGTCAATTTTATTTACTCTTTCAAAGAACCAGGTTCTAGTTCTGTTGGTCTGCTCTACTGTGCTCTTGGTTTCTAATTCATTGATTTCTGCTCTAATCTTGATCAACTGCTTTCTCGTGCATGGATTAGGCCTGTACCTCTGTTGCTGTTCCAGCTTCTTGAGGTGAGAATATAAAAGCTGCATTTTAGATTTTTCTATTCTTTTGAGTGAGGCTTGGATGGCTATGTATTTCCCCCTTAGGAATGCCTTTGCTGTATCCCATAGGTTTTGGATCATTGTGTTTTCCTTCTCGTTGGTCTCCATAAATTGCTTAAATTGACTTTTGATTTCCTGATCGCCAAAAAGCACGTGTTGCATGGTGCCCTGGGTGTTATACGCAACTAATGAATCATCGAACTTTACATCAGAAACCGGGGATGTACTGTATGGTGACTAACATAATATAATAAAAAAACATTAAAAAAAAAAAGAAAGAAAAGAGAGGTTGCATTTTGTGTACTGAATGGTAAGTTGTTACAAGATGATAGAATAAATTATTATAATGATTCACATGTAATGTGTAATAATCAGAACAACTATATTTTTTTCAGTGTAACCTTAATATAAAATAGTTTAGTTATAGTTATCTTTGAAGATATTTTAGAGTTTAGTCCATGGAAAGTGTAACTAGGGCTGTACACCAAGTATTATTTTAAATAATAAGTAATTTGCATTTTTATTTATTTGTTTTTAACTGATTAAACTTTGTTCACAGCTTATCTGAAATTATATATTTATATTATCTGGAAGTCAATCTCACAGATGGTCTGCTCAGACTTTTTATAAAGGATATATTAATCTTCATTAAAGATTCTCATAGAAATAAAAAAATACCACAAAGGCTGACAACTGTATTTTTCCCCAATACAGAAAGAATAGTAACTTAAGAGTTATCAATATATTGATCAATTAGTATAAATTAATTGTGATTCATTTTGCCTTTGCCTTAAAAGCAGCTGTTTGAAGAAAATAATAATGAATTGCATTCTTAAATTTTTTTCATCACATCTTATTTTGAAGAACTAATCACATTACATAATGAAGGGAAATGTCAGGAGGTAGTAATAAATTCTCATAACTGATTAATTTAAAATGTGAAAAAGATAAAGATCTAACAATAATGTTTTTGTTGTTGCAAAAATAAAATAGCAGTCACATTTAATCCTGGTTAAAGATAACGAAAGTGCTTTTTCTTACATCTAAAATGTTAGAGACCAATTTCCTTGTGGGTAGGGATTGTTCCTGTACTTATATTTTTCCTGTTCAGTTTCTGTATTTTTTTAACACTACATTCCATTTGTACTCTACTTTGATATTATTATATTTATTATTATTATGAGATAGGGATATATATTATATATATTTATATATATATAATATATATATTATTATTTATTTATTTAAAAATTTATCACAGTAGTCTGTGTGGAAGTGTTCTCTTAAGCACAAGCAATACTTTGCTTTACTTTTTTAAAAATTATTTTTATTTTGTTATATTAGTCACCATACAGTACATCCCCAGTTTTTGATGCAATGTTCCATGATTCATTATTTGTGTACAACACCCAGTACACCATGCAATATGTGCCCTCCTTAATACCTATCACCGGCCTATCCCAATCCCCCACTTTGCTTTACTTTTTGATGCCTATGCAATAACCATAAATATTGTGCAAAGGACATCAGCTGTGTTTGAGGTAGAAGCATAGTAGTACCTCCTTTCCATCCAAGACAGTCCTTTCCACTCCAGACAAGTCTATGGATTGTACTCTACTTCTGCCATGTTTGTACCAATCTCCAATTTTGACACTAAACCTCATCTAGATCTAATATGACATATAGGTCACCTTTTGCTGTACTGAACTGTTAATTGTCATTTATTCCAACAAATTCCTCAAGACCCAAAGGGGAGTAAATAAAATTGGTCTCACCTGCCAACAGTGCAGACTTGCCATCTAGTGACAACAGAAGGTAACTATAGATTAAAAAAAAAAAAAGAAAAAAGAAAGAAAAACTATCTACAAATATTTATGAAACACTCTTAATCACTGACAAAGATACAAAGATGAATAAGAGATTGAATTTGAGCAAAAGGGCTCAAATACAGTGAGGGAGAGAAGGCAAACAACTAATTTTAAGACAAAATGACTTTTTTAGAAGGTAGAAAGAGTCATATAATATATGCTGAGAGAACACAGAAGGATGAAGAATGAATTCTGACAAGTAGATGATGGCAGTCTTGATTGTAACAGATGGGATTTAAACTGCTTTCCTGTAAAACTAGTAGAGTTTTAAGGGTCAGGATATTGGCAAACAGGTCTGCAAGTTTACTAGATTTATACATAGTAATGGAAGAGCTGTGCATTTAGGGGAAAGTCTATGGCTGATATGATATGAAAGATTGGGAGGGACTATGTTAATCTTAACATCAGAAAAATCAAGAGTTATTCTTATACCAAAATTTTAATACATATTTAATTGTTTGCATTTTCTCAATAAAGATTAAATATCAGGAAGGCAGAACTGTTCTGTTCATCTGTGTGCCCTACATTTTAGATAGAACCTGGCAGGCAATGGGGAGTTCAAAAATGTTATGAAATATCTACTGGCTATAAGGAAGGTGGACCGAAGAGGAATACCTTTGGGGAGAAACCCCACTATATTCCTATATTCCTCTTATTTCACAGGGTCTAGAAGAGTGTACTGATTGACATCTACCATGAATTCAGTTAATATTTGTTTGAATGTTAATTACTGCAAAGGTAATTAGGAAATTTGATTATAGAAAAGTCTAGGAATATTTAGAAATTCTTTTTCTTTCTTTCTTTCTTTCTTTCTTTCTTTCTTTCTTTCTTCTTTCTTTCTTTCTTCTTTCTTCTTTTTTTCTTTCTTTCTTTCTTTCTTTCTTTCTTTCTTTCTTTCTTTCTTTCTTTCTTTCTTTCTTTCATTTCGAGGGGGGGAGGGAACGTGTATGGGTGGGGGCAGGGCAGAAGGAGACAAAGAAAATTTTAAGCAGGCTCCACACCTAGTGCTGAGATGAACAGGGCTCAATCTCACAACCTGAGATCATGACCTGAGCCAAAATCAAGAGTCGGATACTTAACCAACTGAACCACCCAGGCATCCCTAAAAGTTGTTTCTTTAATCCATAAGCACCAGGGCACATCATTGAATATTTTTGAGATTCAATGGCAGACACTACTAAATCAATGTCCAATACATACTCAATTATTATTTCTTCCTTAATAATAGAGCCTCAATTTTTATTCACAGCAGCACATTCAAGGAATAACTTTTCTCCATCTTCTTTCCATCCAAGATAGTCAAATGACAGTCCTGGCCAATGATATAAAGCAGAAGCAAATAGATGATGCTTATAGAGGCCCTTTAAAGTAAGCATACAGGGATGGCTTGCCCTTTGGCCCTTCCTAGTTATGGTTGTAGCCCAATTGTGAACATGGAAAGTCACATCACTTTTTAGAAGTGGTATAGCAGAACACAAAAATGAGACCTACTTCCTGATGTCATCATGGAACTATCTTAACAACCCTGGACTGATATATTCTAATAGTTTTATTTATGTGAGAAAAATAAAACCATAATTTGCTTAATCCATTTATCCCCTGGTTTTGATTATTTGGAATGAAACAATTCTGAAATTATAAGGGCACTGAGTAAATGGCCTAAATTAGAAAGTCAACACCATTGTAAGTGGCAAGGAATGGATCAAACTCTGAAGGTGTTTGCAAAAAGAAACTAGCTATATTGTATGGTTGGTTACTAAGGCTCAATCACACTTTTGCCACTGTCGAGCTGCTCTTTCCCCCATTACTCTCCAACAAGTCCATGCCCAATGTTACTTGCTTTGTTTAACCTCTATTCAGAATCAATCCCTGTTTCCAGTGCTTATTTTGTTCATGTTTCTATTGTTTCCACAACCTCCAAATCCCTTCCTTGGTGAACAAAACCTAATTTTTTCTTTCTAGAAACCAGCTATATCCTGTGCTGGTGTGTGCTATGATGGTTTAAAACAATAATAGCTATTTGGTTCTGTTTTGCATGATACTTGTTTTCCCTGGTTTCCATGCTGCTAACAACACCCATGTCACCCATTCTTGCCAATGAAACATCAGGGAGAAAAAATCTGCTTGAGAATCCCTAGAAATGTTTTCTTTCATTGATAAAAGAAGAGAGCTTTTTTAGAAATGAATTTTATTCTTTCACCCTCTTCCTTCTGTTTTTAAATGAACTCCCAGTCCTTGAATCTATGCCCATCACCTTGGGACTAAGAGGCAATAAACCCAAGCATGGAATGAATGTCAGCATGCTGCTGATGGGAAAATACTGGGTCATTCTTAGTGAATCAAAGCCTCAAGCCACCTTTCTTTAGAATTCATGTCTTATTTTAAAATATACCTCTCATTTGCTAAAACTATTGACCAGTTCAGAAAACAAATACTTACTAGGTTTTTACTGTGCAGTCGTTGATTTCTATAATGTATTATCTAATATTTAAATCACTGTATTACATACAAAGAAAGAGAGGCTAAGAACATCAAAGTAACATGTCTGAAGTTGCTCAGGTAAGAGGCATATGTTACTTAACTTAGGTAGCACAAGTTTCTTACATTTCATTGAAGATGCCTATGAATTGTATCTAAACCCATTCATAAAACAAATGGTTTGCAATTGTCTTTTACCTTGAGGCTTTAGAAATAATTGATCAATGAATCTGATTAATGGAGACTGGTAATTTATCTAATCATAAATCTACAAGAAAGATCCAAGGTGATCATTTGTCAGTTTAAATAGGTAAGGTTTACCCTTTCTTGTTAGAGACAAAGTGAAGTTGGTCAGGTGGTACACTTTTTTTCTTTTTCAGAATTTTTTTAAAGATTTATTTATTTGTTTACTTACTTATCAGAGAGCAAGAGAGAGTCAACAAGCAGGGGAGCAGCAGGCAGAGGGAGAGGCAGGCTCCCCACTGAGCAAGGAGCCTGAATGCAGGACTGGGGTCATGACCTGAGCTGAAGGCAGAAACCTAACAGACTGAGCCACACAGCTGCTCCTTGGTACACTCCTTTTAAGTGTTCTAATTTGGTTTGTGGCACTTGGCTTTTCATTTCCCTCTTCACAACAAAAGTTGTCTTCTCTGAAGAAATTATGTAAATAAGAGAGTGAAAGTAGGACTTGTTCCTTTGACACAGATTAGTCAAAGGTCTTCATTACCGTGGTTCTTAGGTAATTTGCAAAAGATACAAATTCATAAATAACTGAGAAATATTCTTAAAAAATTTTTACTTACTTATTATTATTTATTTATTTATTTATTTATTTATTTAGAGATAGCAGGTCAGTGGGGGAGGGACAGAGAGAGAGAATCTCAAGAACACTCTGCACTGAATGCCGAGCCCAAGATCATGGCCTGAGCCGAAATCAAGAGTGAAACACTCAACGGACTGCGCCACCCATGTGCCCTGAGAAACAGTCTTATTGAAATGTTTCCTGATTATTGATTATCTTCCATTGTTTTAATTTTACTGAAATATGACTTTGTAGAAACAAAATAATTTTAGATTGTTTTCAAGAATACACTTCATTTGATTTATTTAAAATAAAAATAAATTAAAACGATTTCTGGGGTCTTAACAAACCTCCTGTTTTTGATCCAATTGAGTCTTCATAAGGAGACAGGCTTTGTCATTCCCTGGAATAACATTGTTAAAGCATGTGTGACCATTTTCTCCAATTCTTTTAATGATTGCTGTTTAATAATTTTCAAATTACCTTTTTCTCTATTAAAATTCTGTAACATGAATTACCAGTATTTTTATTTTTTATTACTATCTTTAGAATCTCCATTTTAACAGATTTTTGAGCAATATCGTGGTTTACAAATTTCTCAAATAGAGTTTATTTACATATTTCTCATTTGGTTAATAAACAGAAACTTATTTTCTCAGTAACATTATAAATATTATTATAGTATTTAGAAAAATAATAGAAGTTTCCAATTTTAACAATCTGCATAGAAATTACTAGAAATGATGCACATTGAAAACTAGTACAGTTTATTTATTCCCTGATTTCAATACAATATTTAACCTCTACCTTCTTTGAGTTCCGTACAGAGATTTTCTTGGGTGTACCACTTCTTTCTGTGTAAGCAAATAATTCATTGTTAGTACATTTCTTGGCTGGAGGTGAAAACAGTGCAAATATGTAGAACTAGTTATAAATTGAGGCTTAGCTTATTGCAAGTTCACTGTATTCTTATGTAATATATTCACCTGACTTTTAAAAATGCAACTTTGTTCTCAGGTTAATATGAGTAATTTAAAATTATATTTAGAAAAAAAGAGTTGCACCTGAAAAACATCAGTTCAGAAGTCTATGAACTTATTTAAAGAGAAAAAATTTAAAAATTGGATAATAGCTGTGTCAAATATCCAAGTACAAACAATAAATTAAGAATAACCTGTAGGGGCACCTGGGTGGCACGGCGGTTAAGCGTCTGCCTTCGGCTCAGGGCGTGATCCCGGCATTGGGATCAAGCCCCGCATCAGGCTCCTCTGCTATGAGCCTGCTTCTTCCTCTCCCACTCCCCCTGCTTGTGTTCCCTCTCTCGCTGGCTGTCTCTATCTCTGTCGAATAAATAAATAAAATCTTTAAAAAAAAAAAAGAAGAATAACCTGTAGTACTTTTGAACATTCAGTGGATTAGAGCTTCATTATTAGAACTCCCCTATTAGTGGTTAAGTAATATAACTCTGATCTACAGAGTTAAAATATATACTCTGAGTATACTTAATTGGAAAATTAGTTTGGGAAACAAAAACTCTAGTATAAATCTTAACATACACAAAATGTCTCTAAACTGCAAGTAAATATTATTTCCCTAATTTTATCAATTAAAATGTAAAAGAATAAATATGAAATAATAATCATCACTTATTTCAGACATTGATTCCTTGATTATACAGCATAAGATAGATATGGCTGACATTGTATTTGTGCATGAGTTTGTGTGCATATATGGAAATTGCATACATTATATATGTTGTATATATATATTTATATGTGTATAAATTTACATCAGATCAGAAGAGCTCTCTCTCTTTCTCTGAATAGGTGTATGTATGTGTATGTGTATATGTTTTGTACAAAACATATCTAGACAGCAAGCTCAGTTTCCTTCCTTTGAAAATATCATATAGGCAATATAACCTTGTCTAGTTAATTTTTTACCATTTTTTTCTTTAAGTTGGAACATAACACACAATAAAAATTCTTTAAAGGATTTAGTTTATATCAGTGGGTTAATGAATATGTTTTTGTACTAGAATGAAATTTATTTCCACATACAAATTAGCATTTAACTGCCAGTTAGTGGTTAATGGGGTTGTAAATATGATAGTTTTAATGATTGTTTCACATCTTGTTAAACCATTAATAAGGATTCATAAAACCCTGTTGAAAGTTAAGGTTTTTGTTTATAGAGGGTATCATTATGAAAACAATAAAAGATTCATTCATTAAATTCATAAATAGCAATATTTCAGAGACAAATTAGTAGATTATAATTATTAGGTAGAACCAAGCAATATTATTATTTAAGAACGTAAAATCCAGCATTTCATTCATTTTGGTAGCATATTAATTGTCATGGTTACATGGGGTTATTAATTAATTGGTTTTACTTTAGAAATCTACAGACATACTATAGTATTTCCCAGAGGGAGAGGAAAGGGAAGACACTAACTTTAAAATGAACTTTTATGGGGCACCTGGGTGGCACAGCGGTTAAGCGTCTGCCTTCGGCCCAGGGCGTGATCCCAGCGTTTTGGGATCGAGCCCCACATCAGGCTCCTCTGCTATGAGCCTGCTTCTTCCTCTCCCACTCCCCCTGCTGTGTTCCCTCTCTCGCTGGCTGTCTCTATCTCTGTCGAATAAATAAATAAAATCTTTAAAAAAATAAATAAAATAAATAAAATGAACATTTATTTTGATAACAGGTTATTTTTCTTTGCACAAATGGCAAACTGAGATTAAAGTAGAAATTGATTTCCTAACATAATAGGAAGTCCAGAGAGAGGAAGACTTCATAGTTGTTTGATTTGATGGCTCAGTGACTTTACAGGATCCAGGGTCTTTACATTTTTCCACTTTGATTCGCTATTTCCCATTCTAGCATTGACTTCATTATTGCACAATATCACATCTAGAATTGATACCTTTCTTCACAGTGAGGCAACTTTCCTCAGGTGCTTCCTAATATATCAAACTTCAAACTGCACTACCAGATTTGGGTACACGTTTCTTCCTGAAGATTTCATTAGAAAAGGAAATGGAATTTCTAAGATTGACTTAGATTCATCATCTGCAGTTAGATCATGGTTGAAAGTCAACATTAATATTTAGCATAATCTTAAACTTTTTATGATATTGGTAATATACATAGATTGTTTACTATGAACAATACATTCATTTTGATATTTTTAAAGTTTATTCCTTAAATTCACCTGGGAAATAAAAATAATGATTGTCTAAACCATATTTTTCTAGCCCTGTAACATGAGCATAGAGTAAAAATGGAAGGTTTTTTTTTTCTCCTTAAGACTCCAAATCTAGGAAAAGAGTTCAAATACTGAGCCAAAACGATGACAAATATATACTAGAGAGTGTTGTAGATGATCTGAATGACATGGTAGTATATATGAGGCATCTCTAGACTTTCTTTGATTTTATATTATATACTAACTTCAAAAAAAGTCCTCAATTTATCCTGTCATGGCACAATGAAAAGTGACCTAAGATTGCAAAGCTGACATTATAAATTTTGATATGCTTCTCATATTTACAGTGGTTGCAAATTGATTTTTTTCCTTTGGATTTTTGCCCATTAACTTGTGGTCAAGGTGAACTGCATACAAGCAAAAGGTGAACTTCAAAAAAAAAAAAAAAACCATTAAAATATTACAATTATTTTTACTTAAAAGCAAGCAGTTGGTGAAAGAAGAAGAAATAGATGAAAGCTTTGGTAGACTATATGAAACATTTCTGGACCCTATCTAGCATCTTAGTGGTACTGCGTTCCTACGAACACAGCACTGAATTCTTTTTTTTTTTAATTTTATTTTATTATATTATGTTAATCACCATACAGTACATCCCCAGATTCCGA
>NC_048225.1:31907966-32026419 GCF_002007445.2 Ailuropoda melanoleuca | reverse complement strand
TGTCTTTTTTCCACCGGATGTTTTTTCCTGCTTTATCAAAGATTAGTTGCCCAAAGAGCCGAGGGTCACAGCACTGAATTCTAAATAAATTGACCTGGCTTCAGTTTAAGTGGACCTTCGTGGAAGTAGCTGAAGCTCCCTGAGCCTCACCCTCTCACATGTAACAGATGTCAGTTTCCATGCTTCTTCATACACCTGATGTAAAGATACAATATTAAAGAGCTTTGTGAACCATAAATTTATGCCTCAATATTTTGTTCTTTAGAAGCTGATAACTAAGAAATAGACAAAGACTGGGAGCAGAATCTCAGGTTTCATAAACAACACAAATAATGCATGACTGTCAACATCAAAACACATAATATTTATACTTCATTCTTGTTTTAGAAAACTTTTTCTGTTTTGGAAAAGTTATATATGAAAATAGCTGTAGCCGGCCTCCAGAGTGATCTCTAAATTTGCATATGCCTATAGTTGTAAAAGAACTAGAGTGCCTGGAATTTCAGTACTATTTAATACTCATGGCTTGGAGAGGCAGAGAGAAGCTATAAAAATAGGTAGATGTAAAATAAAATGTGTGTATATACTTAACATATATATATTTCCCACACATACCCACATATGTGTACTCTTCTTTGAGATAACTCATTAAGAAATACAAGGAAGAAATTAAAGAGGAACAAGAACAAAGAGGATGTTGGTAAAATCTACCTACCATAAATAAGAAAAGAAAAAAAAAACTACCTTTATGAGCATTTGAACCACCGAGGGAAGGAAAAAAAGAGTTTGGGTATCACTGTCTCTGGCCCTGCATCCTAAAAGCAGTGATGGTGCAAGTCAAAAAGTAATAAGGAATGGAGAGAGAGAGAGAGATGGGGGGGAGAGGAAGATTTTGTGTACAGATGAGTAAATTTTTAGTTTTATATAGAGATTGCACTTTCATGACTTTGACAATGTAAAAAATCATCTCCATATGTTTGAATTTTACACAATATTCACCTCAAAGAAAATGCAATATACAAATCTGGTATAATGTAATATGCAAAGATAAGAATCTAATTTGTCCATTTATACAAATAATTCAATAAACATCATGGAAAGATTTAAATTAAGAAATTGCATTTTTTTTGGGGGGTTGCCTGTGTTGCACAGCGGTTGGGCACCTGCCTTCGGCTCAGGGCGTGATCCCAGCGTTATAGGATCGAGCCCCACATCAGGTTCTTCCGCTATGAGCCTGCTTCTTCCTCTCCCACCCCCCCTGCTTGTGTTCCCTCTCTCGCTGGCTGTCTCTCTCTCTGTCAAATAAATAAATAAAATCTTTAAAAAAAAGAAATTGCATTTTTTTAAGAAAGAAAAGCTACATAACATATAATAAAAATTAGAAGTAAAGGAGAATTTTTCATATTTGGGGTAAGGAATAAATTATTTCTGATTTTCCAAATAATAATCACTAACATTGATATAGCATTTATAATATGCCAACATTGTCCTCAGTATTTTATTTGTTAGTTTGCTTTAATTCCAGTGTAAACGTATAGTGTTATATTCATTTCAGGTATAAAATATAGTGATTCAACAATTCCATATATTACACAGTACTCATCAAGATAAGTGTATTCTTAATCCTCTTCATCTATTCCACCCATTTTCCCACCCACCAAGCCTCAGGTAACCATCTGTTTGTACTATATACTTTGGTTTTGGTTCATTAAATGTGTTTTGTTTTGTGTCCTTTGTTCATTTGTTTTGTTTCTTAATTTCTGCACATGAGTGAAATCATATGGTATCTGTCTTTCTCTGACTGGTTTATTTAGCTTAGCTTCATACTCTCTAGTTCCATCCATGTCATCACAAATGGCAAGATGTCATTCTTTTTTTATGGCTGAATAATACGTTATTGTATATATATACCATATCTTCTTTATCCATTCATCTATTGATGGACATTTTTAGAGTGCATCCATAATTTGGCTATTGTAAATAATGTTGCAACAAACATAGGAGTGTATGTATCCCTTTGAATTACTGCTTTTGTATTCTTTGGGTAAATAACCAGTAGTGCAATTATTGGATCATAAAGTAGTTCTATTTTTCATTTTTTGAGGAGCCTCCATACTATCTTTTACTGTGGATGCACCAGTATGCTTGTCCACCAATAGTGAACAAGAGCTCCTTTTTCTCAACACCCTTGTAAACACTTGTTTCTTCTGTTGTTGATTTTAGCCTGACAGGTAGGAGGTGATACCTCATTGTGGTATTATGTTGCATTTCCCTGATGATGGGTGTTGCTGAGCATCTTTTAATGTGTCTCTTGGCCATCTGGATGTTTTCTTTGGAGAAATGTCTGTTCACGTTTACTGCCAATTTTAGTTGGATTATTTGTTCTTTGGGTGTTGAGTTGTATAAGTTCTTTATATATTTTGGATACTAATCCTTTATCAGACATGTCTTTACCAAATATCTTCCCCCATTCAGTAGATTGTTTTTTTTAGTTTTGTTGGTTATTCCCTTCACTCTGCAGAGGTTTTTTTTTTTATTTTGATGTAGTTCCAATAGTTATTTTTGTTTTTATTTTCCTTGCTTCAGGAAAATATCTTTAAAAGTGTTATTACAAGGGCATCAGGGCAGTACAGTGGCTTAAGTGTCCAACTCTTGGTCTCCACACAAGTCCTGGTCTCATGGGTTGTGGTATTGAGCCCTGTGTCAGGATCCATGCTCAGCATGGAGTCTGCTTGAGCTTCTCTCTCCCTTTGCTCCCCTCCTACCCTCCCCCCACTTTCTTTCTCTCTCAAATAAATAAGTACATCTTAAAAATCAAAGTTATCGCAGCCAATGTCAGATAAATTACTGTCTGTGCTCTCTTCTCATATTTTTTATGATTTTGGGTCTCACATTAAATCTTTAATCTGTTTTGAGTTTATTTTTGTGCATGGTTTAAGAAGGTGGTCCAGTTTCATTCTTTTGCATAGATGACCAGTTTTCCTAATACAACTTGTTGAAGAGACTTTTTCCCATTGAATATTCTTCCCTTCTTTGTCAAAGATTAATTGAGCATATAATTATGGGTTTATTTCTGTGTTTTCTCCTCTGTTCCAGTGATTTATGTGTCTATTTTTGTGCCAGTACCATACTGCTTTGATTAGTATAGCTTTTTAGTATACCTTGAAGTTTGGAATTGTGATACTTTCAGTTTCTTTTTTCTTTTTCAAAATGCTTATTTGGGGTCTTTTGTGGTTCCATACAAACGTTAGGATTGTTAGTTCTACTTCTATAAAAAATGCTGTTGATATTTTGATAGTTACTGCATTAAATGTATAGATTGCTTTGAGTGGTATAGACATTTTAACAATATTTCCTCTTCCATTCCATAAGCATGGAATATCTTTCCATTTCTTTATATCATCCTCAATTTCCTTCATTGGTGTTTTATAGTTTTAGTAGTCAGGACTTTCACCTCCTTAGTTAAGTTTATTCCTAAGTATTTTATTATTTTTGGTGAAATTGGAAATGGATTTTTAAAAAATTTCTCTTACTGCTGCTTCATTTTAATAAGTGTATAGAAATGCAATGGATTTGTGGACATTGATTTTATATCTTGTGACCTTACTGAATTCATTTATCATGTCCAGGAGTTTCTTGATGGAGTTTTTAAGGGTTTGATATATATATATTATCATATCATCTGCAAATAGAGTTTTACTTCTTCCTTACCAATCTGGATGCCTTTTATTTTTTTCTCTTGAATGATTGTTGTGGCTAGGACTTCCAGTACTATGTTGAATAAAAGAGGTGAGGTGGACATCCTTGTCTTGTTCCTGAACTTTGGGGAAAATCCTTCAGTATTTCCCCAAATAATATGATTTTTGCTGTGGGTTTTTCATAAATGACCTTTATTATGTTGAGTATGTTCTTCTAACCCTATTTTGCTGAGGGCTTTTATCATAATGGATGTTGTACTCCCTCTATGGAAATGATCATATGGTTTTTATCCTTTCTCTTTTTGATGTAATGTATCACATTGATTGATTTGTGAATATTGAACCACCTTTGCATCCCAAGAATAAATCCCACTTAAGTGTGGTGAATGATTTTTCTTAAAGTACTTTTTGTTTCATTTTGCAAATATTTTGTTGAGGATTTTCACATCTATGTTCATCAGAGATATTAACCTGTAGTTCTCTCTCTCTCTCTCTCTCTCTTTTTTTTTTTCTTGTATTGGAATCAGGATAATGCTGCCCTCCTAGAATGAATTTGGAAGTTTTCTTTCCTGTTCTATTTTTTGGGAAAGATTGAGAAGAATAGGTATTAACTCTTTAAATGTTTGGTGGAATTCTTCTATGAAACCCTCTGGTCTGGACTTTTGTTTTTTAGGAGTTTTTGATTACTGATTAAATTTCATTCCTGGTAATCAGTCCATTCCAATTTTCTTTCTTCTGGCTTCAGTTTTGGTAGGCTATATGTTTCTAGGAATTAATCCTTTTCTCCTAGGTTTTTCAATTTCTTAGCATAAAGTTTTTTCATAATATTATCTTACAATTGTTTGAATTTCCCTGGTATTGGTTGCTATTTCTCCTCTTTCATTTCTAATTTTGTTTATAAGTGTTCTCTCTCTCTCTCTCACAATGAGTCACACTAAATGTTTATCAATTTTATTGATCTTTTCAAAGAACCAGCTCCTGGTTTTACGACTCTGTTCTAATTGGGTTTCATTGTTATTGTTTGTTTGGTTTTTTTTTTTAGTTTCTATGTAATTTATTTCTGTTTTAATCTTTATTATTTCCTTCTTTATTCTGGTTTTGGATTTTATTTTTTCTTCTTTTTCTAGCTCCTCCAGTTATAAGGTTGAGATGTTTATGAAAGTTTTCTTGTGTTCTTGAGGTACACCTGTGTTTCTGTAAACTGCTCTCTTAGAACCCCTTTTGCTGTATCCCAAAGATTTTGGATCATTATGTTTTTTCTTTTCTTTCTTTTCTTTCACTTCTCATCTCTTCTCTTCTCTTCCCACTTTTCTTTCTTTTCTTTTCATTTTTCTTTTTTTTGCAATCTTTTTCTGTTTTTTATAATACTTTTTATTATGTTATGTTAGTCACCATACAGTATATCCTTAGTTTTTGATGTAGTGTTCCATGATTCATTATTTGCATATAACACCCAGTGCACCATGCAATATGTGCCCTCCTTAATACCCATCACTGGCCTATTCCAATCCCCCACCCCGCTCCCCTCTGAAGCCCTCAGTTTGTTTCCCAGAGACCACAGTCTCTCAAGGTTCATTCCCCCATTGTTTACCCCCTTCATTCTTCAGTTCACTCTCCTACCGATCTTCCTATTTCTTAATTTCCATAAATGAGTGAAACCATATGACAATTGTCTTTCTCTGCTTGATTTATTTCACTTAGCATAATCTCCTCCAGTCCCGTCCATGTTGCTGCAAATGTTGGGTAATCGTTCTTTCTGACGGCTGAGCAATATTCCATTGTATATATGGACCACATCTTCTTAATCCAGTTATCTGTTGAAGGACATCTTGGCTCCTTCCACGATTTAGCTATTGTGGGCAATGCTGCTATGAACATTGGAGTGCATATGGTCCTTCTCTTAACTACATTTGTATCTTTGGGGTAAATACCCAGTAGTGCAATTGCTGGATCATAGGGTAGCACTATTTTAACTTTTTAAGGGACCTCCACACTGTTTTCCAGAGTGCCTGTACCAACTTGCATTCCCACCTACAGTGTAAGAGGGATCACCTCTCTCCACATACTCTCCAACATTTGTTGTTTCCTGCCTTGTCAATTTTTGCCATTCTAACTGGCGTAAGGTGGTATCTCAAGGTGGTTTTTGATTTGAATTTCCCTGATGGCAAATGATTTTGAACATTTTTTCATGTGTCTGTTAGCCATTTGTATGTCTTCATTGGAAAAGTGTCTGTTCATATCTTCTGCCCATTTTTTGATTTGATTATTTGTTTCTCATGTATTGAGTTTGAGAAGTTCATTATAGATCTTGCATACTAGTCTTTTATCTGTAGTGTCATATGTAAAATCTTCTCCCATTCGTGGGCTGCCTCTTAGTTTTTTTGACTGTTTTCTTGGCTGTGCAGAAGCTATTTATCTTGATGAAATCCCACAAGTTCATTTTTTCTTTTATTTCTCTTGCCTTTGGAGATGTGTCATGAAAAAAGTTGCTGTGGCCAATGTCAAAGAGGTTGCTGCCTATGTTCTCCTCTAGAATTTTGATGGATTCCTGTCTCACATCGAGGTCTTTCATCCATTTCGAGTTGATCTTTGTGTATGGTGTGAGAGAGTGGTCAAGTTTCATTCTTTTGCATGTAGCTGTTCAATTTTCCCCACACCATTTATTGAAGAGACTGTCTTTTTTCCACTGGATGTTTTTTCCTGCTTTGTCAAAGATTAGTTGCCCAAAGTGCCAAGGGTCCATTTCTGGGTTCTCTATTCTGTTCCATTGGTCTATGTGTCTGTTTTTGTGCCAGTACCATGCTGTCTTTGCGATCACAGCTTCATAGTATAGCTTGACATCTGGTAACGTGATGCCCCCTGCTTTGTTTTTCCTTTTCACCAATTCCTTGGCAATTCGGGGCCTTTTCTGGTTCCACACAAATTTAAGGGCTGTTTGTTCCAGCTCTTTTAAAAAACGTCATTGGTATTTTGATCAGGATGGCACTGAAAGTGTAGTTTGCTCTGGGAAGCATAGACATTATAACTATGTTAATTCTTCTGTTCCATGAGCATGGAATACTTTTGCATCTTTTTGTGTCTTCTTCAATATCTTTCAAGAGTGATCTGTAGTTTCTAGAATATAGATCATTTACCTCTCTGGTTAAGTTAATTCTGAGATAACGTGTGATTTTTGGTGCTATTGTAAATGGAATGGATTCCCTAATTGCTCTTTCTTCAGTCTCATTTTTCATGTATAGAAATGCAACTGATTTCTGAGTATTGATTTTGTATCCCATAACATTACTGAATTGCTGTGTAACTTCTAGTAGTTTGGTGGTGGATTCTTTTGGGTTTTCCATATAGAGTATCATGTCATCTGTGAAGAGAGACAGTTTGACTTTTTCTTTGCCAATTTGGATACCTTTTATCCCTTTTTGTTGTCTGATTGCTGTTGCAAGGACTTCTAGTACTATGTTGAATAATAATGGCGAGAGTAGGCATCCTTGTCGTGTTCCTGATCTTTAGGGAAAGGCTTACAGCTTTTCCCCATTGTGAATGATATTTGCTGTAGGCTTTTTATAGATTGTTTTTATGAGATTGAGGAATGTACCCTCTATCCCTACACTCTGAAGAGTTATAATCAGGAAACGATGCTGTATTTTGTCAAATGCTTTTTCAGCATCAATTGAGAGGATCATATCATTCTAGACTCTTTTCTGGTTGGTATGATCTATCACACTGATTGATTTGTGAATGTTGAACCACCCTTGCCTCCCAGGGATGACTCCCACTTGGTCGTGATGGATAATCCTTGTAATGTACTGTTGGATCCTATTAGCTAGGATCTTGTTTGGAATTTTGGTGTCCAAATTCATCAGGGATATCGGTCTATAATTCTCCTTTTTGATGGGGTCTTTCCTGGTTTGGGGATCAAGGTAATACTGGCCTCATAGAATGAGTTTGGTAGTTTTCCTTCTGTTTCTATTTTTTAAAACACCTTCAGGAGAATAGGTATTATTTCTTCTTTGAATGTTTGGTAGAATTTCCTGGGGATCTGTCACATCCTGGACTCTTGTTTTTGAGGAGGTTTCTGATCACCACTTCAATCTCTTCCTAATTAATCAGTCTGTTGAAACTATCAATTTCTTCCTGTTTCAGTCTTGGTAGTTTATAGGTTTATAGGTTTCCAGGAAGGCATCCATTTCTTCCAGGTTGAGTAATTTATTGGCATAAAGCTGTTGATAAAAGTTTCTAATGATACTTCCTATTTCATTGGTGTTGATTGTGACCTCTGACCTTTCATTCATAATTTTATTATTTTTATTATTTTTTTTATTTTTTAAGATTTTATAAATTTCTTTATTTGACAGAGACAGCCAGCAAGAGAGGGAACACAAGCAGGGGGAGTGGGAGAGGAAGAAGCAGGCTCACAGCAGAAGAGCCTGACGTGGGGCTTGATCCCATAACGCCGGGACCACGCCCTGAGCTGAAGGCAGACGCTTAACCGCTGTGCCACCCAGGCGCCCCTCAAACTGATTTTTAATTTCCTGGTTTGCCCAATCATTCTTGAGCAGGATGGTTCTTAGTTTCCAAGTGTTTGAGTTTCTTCCAAATTTTTCCTTGTGATTGAGTTCCAATTTCAAAGCATTGTGGTCTGAGAATATGCAGGGAATAATCTCAGTCTTTTCGTATTGGTTGAGACCTGTTTTGTGACCCAGTGTATGGTCTATTCTGGAGAAAGTTCCATGCGCATTCGAAAAGAATGAGTATTCTGTTGTTCTGGGGTGTAGTGTTCTGTATAAATCTATGAGGTCCAACTGGTCTAGTATGTCATTGAAAGCTTTTGTTTCTTCGTTGTTTTTTTGTTGATTTTCTGCTTAGGTGATCTGTCTATTGCTGATAGTGGAGTGTTGAGGTCCCCTAGTATTAACATATTTTTATCTATATGTCTCTTTATTCTTGTTAAGAGTTGGCTTGTGTATCTAGCTGCTCCCCTGTTGGGGGCATAGATATTTATAATTGTCATATCCACTTATTGCATACATCCTTAAGAATAATATAGTGTCCTTCTATATCTCTATACCTTTAGTTTAAAATCTAATCTGTCTGATATGTGAATTGCTACCCCAGCTTTCTTTTGAGGTCCATTGGCATGAAAAAAATGTTTTCCATCCCTTCACCTTCAGTCTGGATGTATCTTTAGGTTCAAGATGAGTCTCTTGTAGACAGCCAATGGATGGGTCATGTCTTTTTATCCAATCTGCAAACCTGTGGCATTTTATGGGAGCATTTAGGCCATTCACATTGAGAGTGATTATTGAGAGATATGATTTTAATGATGTCATGTTGCCTGCGTAGTCTTTGTTTCTATAGATTGTAAATTTCTCTTGCTGTATCTCCCTTGGGTCCTTTTTACTTTTATAGAACCCCCCCTTAATATCTCCTATAGTGCTGGCTTGGTGGTTACACATTCCTTCAGTTTCTGCCAATCCTGGAAGGCCCTTATCTCTCTATTAATTCTGAATGACAGCCTTGCTGGATAAAGGATCCTTGGCTGCATGTTCTTCTCAGATAGAGCTTTGAAAATACCCTGCCAACACTTCCTAGCCTGCCAGGTCTTTGTAGACAGGTCTGACATAATTCTGATATTTTCTTCTCTGTACATAAGGTTTCCTCCCCCTTGCTGTTTTCAGTACTGTATTTTTGGATCTAATATTTGTGAATTGCACTATGTCATGACGTGGTGTAGGTCTGTTGTCATTGACCTTGGGAGGGGTCCTCTCTGCCTCTTGAACACGAATGGTAATTTCCTTTGCCAGATGAGGGAAGTTCTCAGCCACAATTTCTTCAAATATCTTTTCTAGACCTCTTTCTCCACCCCCTGGGGGATGTCAATGATTCTGACATTGGAAGGTTTCATTGCGTCAGCAATGTCCCACAATCTACATTCTTGAGATTGCATTTTTTTGACCAACATTTCTCTTTTAACTTTCTCTTCTACCATCCCATCCCCAATTCACTAATTCATTCTTCTGCCTCATTTACCCTGTCAGAGCATCTAGTTTCGACTGCAGTTGATTCATAGCATTTTTAATTCTCCCAGATTTGCTCTCATTTCCGTCTTTAGAGATTCTATATTCTTGTTAATATTTTCGTTTATATTTTTTCAAGTCTACACATAATCTTGACCATTGTTACTCTGAACTCCATTTCTGACAATTTGTTTATATCCATATCCATCAGTTCTGTGGCAGAGACCACAGACTCATTATCTTTTCTTTGCTTGGGTGGTTTCTCCTCCTCGTTATTCTGATGAGAAGAGGTTGCGGGGATGCCCAGAGTCCATATTATTGACCAGGACCCAGCCAGTGTGCACTTGTTTTATAGGGACATTAGGGATGTGGGCTTCCTGATTTTTCAGCCTGCCTTCTTGGGGAGGGCCTGCCACGCTGATATTCAGCCATCCCATTTGAGTAGAGTCTCCCTGTCCCCTGTGAGGGGGGATGGGGAATGGCACAATGTGTGCTGTTATTTCCTGCCTTTTGTTCTCTGGTGGCTTTCCCTGGCGGTTTTCTGTGGCTCTTCTGAGAGTCAGAGCAGCCGTGGCCGAATCCTAGCCTCTGTCTCAGAACAGAGAGAATGCAGTCTGCTCTCCACTGAGCTCTCTTGGGCACTTTAACTCTGTTACTGTCGGTGCTGCTAAAAACCCTGCAGCATCCTGAGTTGCGTGCCCCACAGCCGCTCTCCCAGCCCTCGTTTCCAGGGCTGGCACGTCCTTTGTGCTTCTAACACTGCCAGCTTCCCCCAGTTCCCATGAGTTCTCCTGGGCTCCCTGTTTCAGTGTGGTTCGTGCATTCTCTGGGGCACTTGTTTTCCCTCTGATTGCACGCACGTGCCCGAGTTCCCGGTTTCAATCTAGTTTGAGTGTGTGCTCTGGAGCTCCAGTTTTCAGTTTGGACATGCACACCCTCCTGAGCTCTTGGTTTCAGTCAGGTTCCAGTGAGCACACCGGAGCTCCAGTGTTTAGTCTGGTCACGCGCGTGTTCGCAGGCTCACATTCTCAGTCCACTTTCTCGCAGGCTCTGGTCCACGAGTCTGGCCGGCTCCCCAGTGCAGGTGGCTACTACTTCCCGGTGATCGAGCAAGGCGGCTCCCTCCCCCTTCCGTTTAATCTTCCGATATCTGTTCAGGGATTCACAGCTCCCCGCTTTGTACCTCAATACTCAGTGCTTTAGATGTTCATTTGTAGAGATCCATATGTATCTTCCTGTGTCTCAGGTTGATTTCATGGGTGTTCAGGATGGTCTGGTAGATAACCAGCTGGACTCAGGGGACCCGCTGAAAAAGGGGTCCCCTACTCCTCTGCCATCTTTTCTCCTCCCCACCTTCTCCTCTCTTTCCTTTCTTTTCTTTTCTTTTCTTTTCTTTTCTTTTCTTTTCTTTTTTGTCAGAGAGAGAGAAAGTGCATGCACAAGTGGGGTGAGGAGTGGCAGGTAGAGGGAGAAGCAGTCTCCCCACTGCGGGACTCAATCCTGGGACTCTGTGATCATGACATAAGCCAAAGGCAAACACCCAAATGACTGAGCCATGCAGACATCCCCGGATCATCGTGTTTTCATTTTCATTTGTCTCTAAAGAATTTATTTATTTATTTATTTATCTATTTATTGGTTGGCTCATTCATTGTTTAGTAGCATATCATTTATCTTCCATGTATTTGTGCTCTTTCCAGATTTTTTTTTTTTTTTGGTTGTTTTCTAGTTTCATTGTGTTGTGATCGGGGGAAAAAATGCATGGTATAACTTCGATATTTTGAAATTGAAAGACTCATTTTGTGACCTAATATTCTGGAGAATATTCCTTGTGTACTTGAAAAGAATGTGTATTCTGCTGTTTTAGGATGGAATAGTATGCACACATTTGTTAAGTCCACCTGATTTAGGACGGAATAGTATGAATACATTTGCTAAGTCTGTCCTGTCCATCCTATTATGAATACATTTGTTAAGATTGATTGTGAATCAATCTTCTTGATTTTCTGTTTGGATAATCTGTCCATCAATGTAAGTGGCGTGTTAAAGTTTCCTACTGTTTTTGTATAATATTGATTAGTTCCTTTATATTTGCTATTAAATATTTTACATATTTGGGTGCTGCCATTTTGGGTGCATATATATTTACACTTGTTAGATTTTCTTGTTGAATTGTCCCCTTAATGATTAGATATTATTTTTCTTTGTCTCTTCTTACAGTCTCTGTTTTAAAGTTGATTTTATCTAAGTATTGCTACCCAGGCTTTCTTTTCATATCCATTTGAATGATAAATGTTTCTCCATCCTCTCACTTTCAATCTGTATGTGTCTTTCCATCTGCAATGAGTTTCTTGTAGGCAGAATATAGATTTTTTAAAATCCTTTCTATGATACTATGTCTTTTGATTATAGCATTTAGTCCATTTACCTTCAAGGTAATTATTGAGAGGTGTGTATTTATTGCCATTTTGTTACTTGTTTGTTTTTATGGATTTTCTTCCTTTCTTTCTTCTCTTGCTCTCTTCTCTCCCCATAAGTTGTCTTTCTTTAGTGATATACTTTGATCACGTTCTCTTGATTTTTATCATTTTTATTACCATTTTTTTTAAGATTCTATTTATTTATTCGACAGAGATAGAGACAGCCAGCGAGAGAGGAAACACAAGCAGGGGGAGTGGGAGAGGAAGAGGCAGGCTCATATCAGAGGAGCCTGATGTAGGGCTCGATCCCATAACACCAGGATCACGCCCTGAGCCGAAGGCAGACGATTACCCGCTATGCCACCCAGGCACCCCTTTATTACCGTTTTTTGATTTTTGTTTACTATTAGGTTTGTATATAACATCTTTTGTATGTAGCAGTCTATATTAAGTTGATAGATGATTAAGTTTGGACCCATTTATTCTTCTCCTTCCCAAGTTTGAGGTATATGGTATCATACTTTATGTCCTTTCATTTGGAGAGTCTCTTGACTGAATTTTGCAGATATACTTTTTACTGCTTTTGTGCTTCCTACTTTTCTTACTTTTACTTTTGATCTTTCCTTTGCAGTCACAGAACATTTAACATATCTTATAGGGCTGGTTTAGTAGTTGTGAATTCCTTTAACTTTTGTTTGTCTGGGAAACTCTTTATCTCTCCTTTTTTAAAAGATTTTATTTATTTATTTGACAGAGAGAGAGACAGTCAGTGAGAGAGGGAACACAAGCAGGGGGAGTGGAAAAGGAAGAAGCAGGCTCCTAGTGGAGAAGCCTGATGTGGGGCTTGATCCCAGAATGCCAGGATCATGCCCTGAGCCAAAGGCAGACGCTTAACAACTGAGCCACCCAGGTGCCCCTTTATCTCTCCTTCTATTCTTAATGACAGCTTTGCTGGATAAAGTATTGGCTGCAGATTTTTTTTTTCTTTCAGCACTTTGAATATATCATGCCACTCTCTTCTGTCCTGCATAGTTTCTGCTTAAAAATTCACTGATATCCTTGTGGGGTTTCCCTTGTATGTAACTTTTCTTTTCTCTTGGTGCTTTTAAAATTTTTAATAGTGCTTTTTGCCATTTTAATTACCATGTGTCTTGATGTGGTCCTCCTTGGATTGATTTTGTTGTGTGCTCCTGGGGCCTCCTGGATTTGAATTTTTGTTTCCTTCCCCAGAGTAGGGAAGTTTTCAGCTATTATTTCTTCAGATAAATTTTCTGCCCCCTTTTCTCTCTCTTCTTCTTGTATCCATAAAACAAGAATGTTATTATTCTTGGTGGAGTGACTGAATTCCCTAAGTCTCTTCTCATTTTTGCATATTTTTTCTCTCATCTGCTTATTTTCCATTGCTCTGTCCTCCAGAGCACTGATTCATTCTTCTGCTTCTTGCTGCTTTTAGCCTACTATGTATTCCATCTACTATATTTTTTATTTTAATTATTGTGTTGTTCATCCTGCTTGGTTCTTTTTTATCTCTTTGTTAAGGGTCTCACAGATGTCTTATAATCTTTTCTTAAGTCCAATGAATATCTTTATGATCATTACTTTAAATTCTCTGTATTACTTATCTCTGTTTTGCTTAGGTCTCTTGCTGTGATTTTATCCTGTCCTTTCATTTGCGATATATTCCTCTGTCTTCTCATTTTGTCTAACTCTCTGCAGCTATTTCTTTGTGTTAGGAAAGTCAGCTAAATCTCTTCTTCTTGAAAGAAGTGGTCAGGATGCGGACTTTTAACAAGAAGGTGCTGGTCATCTTCCAAAAGGGACATACAGCTGCTGTAGACACTGGGGCTGGCTATGGCTGCTCTGTAAAGCATGTGTGGACAAGACACTCATGTGTCTTCTGTGGTGAGGTGACCAGCCACTGCTGCAGCTAGAACTCTTAAAATCTGCAATCAGAAGACAGGTGTTGACAAGCTTTGTGCAGGTCTTCTAGGGGAGGGGAACTGCAGAGCTGGAATGGAGGCAGGCCCTACTGTAGGCACCAGGCCACTGTATAAGCAAGTTAGGTAGTGAGTGCAGATGCACACCAGCTGGTTCCTGCATGTGGCCTTGTGTTTATGTTGTGTCATCTGCCAGCTTCTTTATTCCTGGAGAAGTCCCTTGGGTAACTCTGAGATTAGTCAATAACTCTCTCACCCTTATGCTTTAGGCATATTTCAAGTTGCTATTTCTATGCTATATTCCAAGGGCTGTTTGTTTTGCTGTCTCATCTTTTTTTGAAGATTTTTAAATTTTATTTTATTGAAAGAGAGAGAGCAAGAGAGAGAGAGAGAGAGCACATGAGCAGAAGCAGAGGCAGTGGGAGAGGGAGAAGCTGACTCCCCACTGAGCAGGGAACCTGATATAGGACTCTATCCCAGGACCCTGGGATCATGATTTGAGCTGAAGGCAGATGCTTAACTGACTGAACAGGTGCCCCTGTTTTCCTGTCTCTTTAAGGGTAGAGACTCAGTTTCCTATCTTCCTTCCAACTATCCCAGAGAAGAGCCTCCTGACTTTTAAAGTTCCAGGCTTTGTGTCCCACTGGTTGTGAGAACTCACAATATTTGGCCCCTCTGATTTTCAAAGCCAAAATATTATGAGGATTCATTTTCCTTATGCAGGCTCCCCAGGGTGATAGTCTGTTTCTCTCCCCTCTCCATGCCTGCAGCTCCCTCTCTTAGGAGGCCAGACCATCAAATTTTAGATCTCCACTGCACTTCCACCCTTCCTACCCTCTTCTCTACATTTAATTGTGGAGTTTGTTCTGCCAGTCTTTGAGTCATTTTCTGGGTTATTTACAATTATGTTAGTGTTATATAGTTGTATCCATAGAAAAATGAGTTTAGGGTCCTCCTACTCCACCATCTTCTCCAGACATCTGTCCTAAGTGTTTTAGGATATTAAGCCAAATAATCCTTTTAGCAATCATAACAGGTAGATTCTAGTATAATTCTTATTTTGCAGATAAGAAAATAAGGCTCAGATTATATTTCCTGTATATTTCCCAAGGGCACACAAATAATATATACAGAAGGCAGAGTGAAATGTATACACAGGCAGGTTGGCTCTGGAATTTTATTCTTAAGCGTTATGAAGATACACTCTTTTCTAAAGTAGAAAATATTAATAAAAAGACAGGAAATACACAGGTGGATAGACTAAAGGATGGGATTATTATGGTAAGAATGAGCATATTCCTGCTTTGTGTTATGTATTGGGAAAATGCTCCAAAAGTGGATTGAGTAATTAAGTGACAAGGCAGGCTGACCAATGACTGTGAGTGAGCTTGTGGACAGTAGAGGGAATGTTTTATTCTTTTTGGTATCTCCATGGCCTAACACTAAATATGGTATACAACAAGAGCTCAGTAAATGCTTACTGAATGAGTACAGTTTTGGAGAGACTGAATAAAATAAGACTTGGAAGCACGAGGAAATCTGATAAACAACTTTAAGCCTTAAGATTTATGTTGAAACTATTGTTCAAGGAAGACTGTCTTATTAGGAGGAATGGTAAAATCAATAATTAGAGAAGATTACTTAGATAATTGTGCAGAGAATTTTAGCACTGTTATGAAAGGAAAAATCAAGTGAAAGAGTTGAAAGATGATCAATATATGTGCAATGTCAATTACCTAAAGATGGGTGAATGGTAGTTAGAAGAAATTCTGACTAAGGAAAAAAATGTAAACCCAAACCTGAAACACAAACCATAGAGTATGAAGAGAAACAAAATATGCCAAATAATGAGAAGCATAAATCAAAAGCTAATTAAGCATGGTTACAGTAATTCTTATTTATTTCAAATTTTCCCAACTACAATATATTTCTCTTAACATAGACACTAGTCTTCAGTTGGTATCTGAACTTGGGAGATTTAGTCAAAACCAGCAACAGACTATTATGACAGGTTGATCTACTCCTGATAAGTAATCTTACTTATTTCAGATTTTCCGATTCACAATATATTTTTTTTAACGTGGATACTAGTCTTCAGGTGGTGTCTGAACGTGGGAGATTTAGTCAAAACCAACAGCAGGCTATTGTGACAGGTTAATCTACTCCTGATATTGTAATCCACAAGGTGTGGACAAATCACTTACCTTCCAGGAGTTTGGTTTCTTGATATCTAAATATATAAGTTGTACTAGATGCTCTGTAGGATTGCTTCTAGTTCTAAGTTTTATTACTATGTCTTGGAATTAATAGATTCCCAATTGGGAATCTGCATCATTATAGTTTTATAACATTTTACAAATTTTACATACACATCATTATAGTTTTAAAACATGTACTTTAAAGAATATAATGAATATTATTGAGAGAAGGGGAGGGAGATGGAAAAATTTTGTTTAAAAAGTATATAATTCTAGGTTGCTAAATAGAAAAGAAACATTTTTGTTTTCTATTTCATGTGATTGATAAGTCATTAAGTAAGGCTGAGGAGATGTATATTCAGTTTTATTTTATTCCTTCATCTAAGGGAGGCTGCAGGCCCCTGGCAGCTGCTGCATTAGATTTTTCAGGCACACATATATGTTTGCATTCCTATAATCTTGGTTTCTCAGTGTTAAGTGGTGATCATGAAGTCATGGTAATACCATGAAGCAAAAGAAATAATGTCATGTCAATTTCCAACATTTAGAAATGCATTTCTAAATTAAATAGAAAAAATATGCTAATGCAATATTGTCTCCAACTTTAAAAAAAGAAAAGCCAAGACCTACAGAAGTTATAGTTTTCATTAACATCATTAATATGACTACATCACATACACTGTATATATTAGTTTTTCAACCTAACTTGTAATCAAATGCATTGCATTTATCCAACTTAATTTAGCTTCATTAGGTGAATTTTTGCTTGCATTTTATGAGTTTTGCACTTTATATTTGCATCCTTCACTTTATTTAAAAATTTATGTCATCAATGGCTAATATACTAATAATAAACAAACAACATAATGTACTAGATCTTATATATAACATTTGCATAGAGAGTGTTTTCAAAATTTGTATGTATGCAAGGATGAATTTTTCTCTACTAAAAAAGTTTTAGTTGTCTAATTTAGCTTTGTATATTGCCTATATTTCCTTTCCTCAAATCCTTTGTCTTTAATACTTTCTCATCGTTTAGTTCCTCCTCTTTCACTATTTATTTGGCCAATTCTCCATTATCATATGGTCTATATCCTAGTTTTATCTTAACCATACTTCACCATCAAAACTAACCCTCTATATCTCTATTCTTTTTGATTTATTAGGTGATGATTTCCTCAGTCTATTGAAGTAGAAACAGCATAGAACAGTCACCTGAGATGCTTAAAAAGAATTAAGATATCTAGACTTTACTTAAACCTACTGAATCAGAACTTTTGGAGATGGTTTCTAGGAATATACATTTTTTAAAAGGTTATTTATGTGATTCCAATGGTTTTTGTTTTTGTTAATAATTATTTTGTTTGATGTTTCCAAGTTAACATTTATTATTACTATTATTGTCATTACCATTAAAATATTAATGATCAGTAGTGACAGTATAGTGTACCTTTTCAATTACATCAGCTTTATTTGAATACTTTCAGGATTTTAATCCCAGAAGAAAAATATTAAGAGAATTTGATTCAGAACCAATGGAAAGTTGCTTCAGAGACTAAATTAACATTCATGTCACCAGGTAATTATGAAATTCATCAATCAAAATGAGCAATTTCATTTCAAAACTAGTAACCATTATATAAATTCAAGCCAACAAACACAAAAATCCATTTAAACACAGACCTGTACATCCTTCATATACAGAAGGCAGATATGGTGGGAAGCAATGTGCCAGAAACTGGATAAAAGTTCCAATTCTGACACTGTGGCTAACTGACATTGGTTAAATCACTGGAAATCACTAAGACTTAATTTCCTTATTTACAAAAATAGGATAATAATACTAAACTCTGAAAAATTGCTAAGGAGACTATACAAAAATGTTTGGTAAACCAAATGCAGGATATTTATAAAATATATCATGAGTCTTTCTCTTCATCCAGGAATATGCATCTCACCTTCTGATAAGAAAATTGTGCTTGATATTTTGTATTCAGACAGCTATAGAATAATGAACACAGAACTTGAATCTGAAAATCTTCATTTGAGATGTTAATATCTCTGAACCTCAGTCTGTATTTTTAAAATCTGTAATATTTTCCAAGCTTGCAAGTTAATTGTGAAACTTAAAATAGGTAGGTTATATTAAGTAATCTGGTGCAGAAGGAAAAAGTTAAAAAATCGCATCAATGAATCTACAGTTGCAAATGCATAACAGTTCTAAACAATGGAAACTGACTACTAGAAGAATTTTTAACCGATAAATTTGGCCTAATTGGGGGATTAAGAAGTGACACTTGAGCCAGGTTCTGAAAAATTGTACCCAGTGAGAATTTAGTTTCATTATGAACAATGGAGAATCTCAAAATGGTAACTTAGAGCTTTAAATATATTTCTCTAGCACATAAAATAACTCTGGAAGTAGGTAGCCCAGAACTCAGTGCTGATTTTCTACAACCTCTAATATCCTCAAGCTGATGCTCTAATCATGGTCCAAAACTGTAGCTAGAACCAATCCATCACAAATACACCTAGACAGTTATGGGAAAAGAGAGAAAGAAGACTTATTTTCTTGCTTTAAAGGAGACTTCCTAGAAGTTCCACACTATTTCATATTAGGTTGTTGGTTAAATTCTATACCTGAAAGAAAAGCTAATAAATGTTAAATTTCTGCTGAGAAATGTGACAGTTACAAAGTAAGGTTCTATTCACTGGGGAGATGGGAACCAATACATAGTGGTAACTAGCATTCTCTGACATCCATGTCAAAGCAATGGCCAGATAATTTTTGAACAAAGGAAATATCATATATGAAGGGTGAAAAGGGGGATTAAATTTAGGGTAGACAGGATAATAAGAGCACATGTAAAAGACTTTTTAGGCTGTTTTAAGAAAACAGTAAGAGGTACCAGCAATAATTCCTAAGACACTGTTCTTTCTGGATCTCTTTCTCTATCTTTCATTCTTTTATTTTTTTAAATTATTTTTTAAATAATTATTTATTTATTTATTATTTAACAGAGAGAGTACAAGCAGGTGGAGTAGCAGACAGAGGGAGAGGGAGAAGCAGTCTCCTTGCCCGAGCAAGGAGTCTGGTGCAGGGCACCAACCCAGCACCCTGGGACATGACCTGAGCTGAAGGCAGTCACTTAACCCATTAAGCCACCCAGGCACCCCTCTTTCATTCTTTTAAATTATATGTTGGCTATATAAATATTAAGATACAGAGTATTATAGATTTGTGAGGGAGGTTAAGATGGTGGAGGAGTAGGGGACCCCTTTTTCAGCTGGTCCCCTGAGTTGAGCTGGATAGGTACCAGACCAGCAGGAACATCCACGGAATCAGCCTGAGACGCAGGAAGATACATCTGGATCTCTACAAATGAACATCTCCAGCGCTGAGTATCGAGGTACGAAGCGGGGAGCCGTGAAACCGCGCACAGATATCGGAAGCTAAACAGAAGGGGGAGGGAGCCGCCGTGTCAGGGCGCCGGGAAGCGGTAGCCACCTGCAAGGGGGAGCGGACAGACCGCGGACCCGCACGCTTGAGACAGCAGGCTGAGAAGGGAGCTCCGGGAGCGCACGCGGGACGGCTGGCGGTTGGCGGGCCACCTGCACGGGGGAGCAGGCGGACTCGCGGACGGCACCCGCGAGACAACAGACTTAGAACGCGAGCTCCAGGAGCGCGCGCGCAGGGCGGCTGGCGGGCCACCTGCACCGGGGAGCGGGCGGACCGTGGACCCGCACTCCGGAAACAGCAGACTGAGTCCGTGAGCCGGGAGCATGCGCCACCAAGCATCTCACGGAGCTACGGAGCTCTGGTGTGCTCACTGGATCGAGGCTGAGACCGGGAGCTCCGGGAGCGTGCACTGGGTGGCTGGCGGCTGGCGGCTGGAGGGCCACCTGCACGGGGGAGCAGGCGGACTCGCGGTCAGCACCCGCGAGACACCAGACTGAGACGGGGAGCTCCGGGAGCCCGCGCGGGGCGGCTGGCGGCTGGCGGGGTTGGAAACACAAAGGACAGAGACGTGCCGGCCCTGGAAGTGAGGGCTGGGACGCCGGGTGTGGGGCGCACAGCCCGGGATGCTGCAGGGTTGAGCAGCACCAACAGAAACAGAGTTAAAGTGGCCAGAACATCAGTGGAGAACGATCCGCGATCCCTCTGTTCTGAGACAGAGGCTGAATTTCAGCCGCTGCTGCTCTCTCAGAAGAGGCATAGCAAACCGCCAGGGAAAGCCGCCAGAGAACAAAAGCCCGGAAATACCGGCTCACAGGGTGCCCATCCCCATCCCCCCTCGCAAGGGACACAGAGACTCTACCCAAACAGGGTTTTCTGAGTACCGGCAGGCAGGCCCCTCCCCCAGAAGGCAGGCTGAAAAATCAAGAAGCCCACAACCCGGAGCGCCTGAGTGGCGCAGTCACCAAGCACCTGTCTTCGGATTAGGGTGTGATCACAACGCTCCGTAAGGAGTCCTTCATCGGGCTTCTCCACCGGGAACCTGCTTCTTCCTCTCCCACTCCTCTGCTTGGGTTCCCTTTCTTGCTGACTGTCTCTCTCTCTCTCAAATAAATAAATAAACTCTTTAAGGAAGAAGCCCACATCCCTAAGATCTCTATAAAACAAGGGCGCACGGCCTGGGTCCCAGTCAACACTTGGGCTCTGGACAACCCTGCAATCTCTCTTCATCAGAATGACGAGAAGGAGAAGTCCCCCCCAGCAAAGAAAAGATAATGAGTCTGTGGCCTCTGCCACAGAATTGGCCTCGGCCACAGAATTAATACATATGGATGTATCCCAATTATCAGAAATGGAATTCAGAGCAACAATGGTCAAGATGATGAGTAAACTTGAAAAAAGCATCAGAGAAAGCGTTGCTGAGAATATAGAATCCCTAAGGGCAGAAATGAGAGCGAATCTGACAGAAATTAAAAACTCAGTGGGCCAAATACAGTCAAAACTAGAGGCTCTGACGGCCAGGGTCACCGAGGCAGAGGAACGCGTTAGCGAATTGGAGGATGGGTTAGTAGAAGAAAAAACGAAAATAGAAGCTGGTCTTAAAAAAATCCACGCCCACGAATGTAGATTACGGGAGATTACTGACTCTATGAAACGATCCAATGTCAGAATCATCGGCATCCCTGAAGGGGTGGAGAAAAACAGAGGTCTAGAAGAGATATTTGAACAAATTGTAGCTGAAAACTTCCCTAATCTAGCAAGGGAAACAAGCATTCGTGTCCAAGAGGCAGAGAGGACCCCATCCAAGCTCAACCAGGACAAACCTACGCCACGGCATGTCATAGTGCAATTCGCAAATATTAGATCCAAGGATACAGTATTGAAAGCGGCCAGGGCAAAGAAATTTCTCACGTACCAAGGCAAAGGTATCAGGATTACGTCAGACCTGTCTACAGAGACCTGGAATGAGAGAAAGGCTTGGGGGGGCATTTTTAAAGCTCTTTCAGAGAAAAACATGCAGCCAAGGATCCTTTATCCAGCAAAGCTGTCATTCAGAATTGATGGAGAAATAAAGACGTTCCAAAATCGCCAATCATTAACCAATTTCGTAACCACGAAACCAGCCCTACAGGAGATATTAAGGGGGGCTCTATAAAGGTAAAAAGGCCCCAAGAGTGATACAGAGCAGCAAGTCACAACCGATACAAAGACTTTAAAGAGAAATGGCATCATTAAAATCATATCTGTCAATAATCTCTATCAATCTAAATGGCTTAAACTCTCCCATAAAACGCCACAGGGTTGCAGATTGGATAAAAAGACATGACCCATCCATTTGCTGTCTACAAGAGACTCATTTTGAACCCAAAGATGCATTCAGACTTAGAGTAAGGGGATGGAGTACCATCTTCCACGCAAATGGACCTCAAAAGAAAGCTGGAGTAGCAATTCTCATATCAGATAGACTGGATTTTAAACTAGAGGCCATAGAGAGAGATACAGAAGGGCACTATATTATTCTTAAAGGAAGTATTCAACAAGTGGATATGACAATTATTAATATATATGCCCCCAACAGGGGAGCAGCAAGATACACAAGCCAACTCTTAACCAAAATAAAGAGACATATAGATAAGAACACAGTAATAGTAGGGGACCTCAACACCCCACTATCAGAAATAGACAGAACACCCTGGCAAAAACTAAGCAAAGAATCAAAGGCTTTGAATGCCATACTCGACGAGTTGGACCTCATAGATATATATAGAACACTACACCCCAGAACCAAAGAATACTCATTCTATTCAAATGCCCATGGAACATTCTCAAGAATAGATCATGCTCTGGGACACAAAACAGGTCTCAGCCAATACCAAAAGATTGAAATTATCCCCTGCATATTCTCAGACCACAACGCTCTGAAATTGGAACTCAACCACAAGGAAAAACCTGGAAGAAACTCAAACACTTGGAGGCTAAGAACCATCCTGCTCAAGAATGACTCGATAAACCAGGAAATCAAAAAACAAATTAAACAATTTATGGAGACCAACGAGAATGAATACACAACGGTCCAAAACCTATGGGATACTGCAAAGGCAGTCCTAAGGGGGAAATACATAGCCATCCAAGCCTCACTCAAAAGAATAGAAAAATCTAAAATGCAGTTTCTATATTCTCACCTCAAGAAACTGGAACAGCAACAGAGGGACAGGCCTAACCCACTGACAAGGAAGGAGTTGACCAAGATTAGAGCAGAAATCAATGAATTAGAGACCAGAACCACAGTAGAGCAGATCAACAGGACTAGAAGCTGGTTCTTTGAGAGAATCCATAAAATTGATAGACCACTGGCAAAACTTGTCCAAAAACAAAGAGAAAGGACTGAGATTATTAAAATTATGACTGAAAAGGGAGAGGTCACGACCAGCACCATTGAAATTGCAAGGATTATTAGAAACTTTTATCAACAGCTATATGCCAAAAAACTAAACAATCTGGAAGAGATGGAGGCCTTCCTGGAAACCTATAAACTACCAAGACTGAAACAGGAAGAAATAGATTTCTTAAATAGGCCAATTAACTATGAAGAAATTGAGTCAGTGATAAACAACCTTCCAAATAATAAAACTCCAGGCCCAGACGGTTTTCCTGGGGAATTCTACCAAACATTCAAAGAAGAAATAATACCTATTCTCCTAAAGCTATTTCAAAAAATAGAAACAGAAGGAAAGCTACCAAACTCATTCTATGAGGCTAATATTACCTTGATCCCCAAACCAGGCAAAGACCCCCTCAAAAAGGAGAATTACAGACCGATTTCTCTAATGAATATGGATGCCAAAATCCTCAACAAGATCCTTGCTAATAGAATCCAACAGTACATTAAAAGGATTATCCATCATGACCAAGTGGGATTCATACCTGGGATGCAAGCATGGTTCAACACTCGCAAATCAATCAATGTGATACATCATATCAACAAGAAAAGACTCAAGAACCATATGATCCTCTCAATTGATGCAGAAAAAGCATTTGACAAAATACAGCATCCTTTCCTGATTAAAACCCTTCAGAGTGTAGGAATAGAGGGTACATTTCTCAATCTCATAAAAGCCATCTATGAAAAGCCTACTGCAAGCATTATTCTCAATGGGGAAAAGCTGGAAGCCTTTCCCTTAAGATCAGGAACACGACAAGGATGCCCACTCTCGCCACTATTATTCAACATAGTACTAGAAGTCCTTGCAACAGCAATCAGAAGACAAAAAGGGATCAAAGGTATCCAAATCGGCAAAGAAGAAGTCAAACTGTCTCTCTTTGCAGATGACATGATACTCTATATGGAAAACCCAAAGGAATCCACTCCCAAACTATTAGAAGTTATAGAACAATTCAGTAAGGTGGCAGGATACAAAATCAATGCCCAGAAATCAGTTGCATTTCTATACACGAATAACGAGACTGAAGAAAGAGAAATTAGGGAATCCATCCCATTTACAATAACACCAAAAACCATGCGTTACCTTGGAATTAACTTAACCAGAGACGTAAAGGACCTATATGCTAGAAACTATAGATCACTTTTGAAAGATATTGAGGAAGACATAAAAAGATGGAAAAATATTCCATGCTCATGGATTGGAAGAATTAACATAGTTAAAATGTCCATACTACCCAGAGCAATCTACACTTTCAATGCTATCCCGATCAAAATACCGAGGACATTTTTCAAAGAACTGGAACAAATAGTCCTTAAATTTGTATGGAACCAGAAAAGGCCCCGAATCTCCAAGGAACTGTTGAAAAGGAAAAACAAAGCTGGGGGCATCACAATGCCGGATTTCGAGCTGTACTACAAAGCTGTGATCACAAAGACAGCATGGTACTGGCACAAAAACAGACACATCGACCAATGGAACAGAATAGAGAACCCAGAAATGGACCCTCGGCTCTTTGGGCAACTAATCTTTGATAAAGCAGGAAAAAACATCCGGTGGAAAAAAGACAGTCTCTTCAATAAATGGTGCTGGGAAAATTGGACAGCTACATGCAAAAGAATGAAACTTGACCACTCTCTCACACCATACACAAAAATAAACTCCAAATGGATGAAAGACCTCAATGTGAGACAGGAATCCATCAAAATTCTAGAGGAGAACATAGGCAACAACTTCTATGACATCGGCCAGAGCAACCTTTTTCACGACACATCTCCAAAGGCAAGAGAAATAAAAGATAAAATGAACTTATGGGACTTTATCAGGATAAAGAGCTTCTGCACAGCCAAGGAAACAGTCAAAAAAACTAAGAGACAGCCCACGGAATGGGAGAATATATTTGCAAAGGACACCACAGATAAAGGACTGGTATCCAAGATCTACAAAGAACTTCTCAAACTCAATACACGAGAAACAAATAAACAAATCATAAAATGGGCAGAAGATATGAACAGACACTTTTCCAATGAAGACATACAAATGGCTAACAGACACATGAAAAAATGTTCAAAATCATTAGCCATCAGGGAAATTCAAATCAAAACCACACTGAGATACCACCTTACGCCAGTTAGAATGGCAAAGATAGACAAGGCAAGAAACAACAATTGTTGGAGAGGATGTGGAGAAAGGGGATCCCTCCTACATTGTTGGTGGGAATGCAAGTTGGTACAGCCACTCTGGAAAACAGTGTGGAGGTCCCTTAAAAAGTTAAAAATTGAACTACCCTATGACCCAGCCATTGCACTACTGGGTGTTTACCCCAAAGATACAGACGTAGTAAAGAGAAGGGCCATATGCACCCCAATGTTCATAGCTGCATTGTCCACAATAGCCAAATCATGGAAGGAGCCGAGATGCCCTTCAACAGATGACTGGATTAAGAAGCTGTGGTCCATATATACAATGGAATATTACTCAGCTATCAGAAAGAACGAATTCTCAACATTTGCTGCAACATGGACGGCACTGGAGGAGATAATGCTAAGTGAAATAAGTCAAGCAGAGAAAGACAATTATCATATGATTTCTCTCATCTATGGAACATAAGAACTAGGATGATCGGTAGGGGAAGAAAGGGATAAAGAAAAGGGGGGTAATCAGAAGGGGGAATGAAACATGAGAGACTATGGACTATGAGAAACAAACTGAAGACTTCAGAGGGGAGGGGGTGGGGGAATGGGATAGACTGGTGATGGGTAGTAAGGAGGGCACGTATTGCATGGTGCACTGGGTGTTATACGCAACTAATGAAGCATCAAACTTTACATCAGAATCAGGGGATGTACTGTATGGTGATTAACATAATATGATAAAATTTAAAAAAAGATACAGAGTATTATAAGATCATTTTTTTTAATTTAATTTTTACCTTAACAAGCTCTGTATATTATCCTTTGTTTCTGAACTTGGCATTCCCTCTGTCTTCCTAACCCTACCAGTAGATTCATTAGTTGGTCAGAATGCCTGGATTACAAGTGCTATTTACATCTTGAACTTCTTTCATCAGATCTTCTAGATTACTCTCAGGACAGCCTGAAGTCCATCTTTCCTCATATTAGCACTAATACAAAAGTCCAAAACCAGGCTCTGCTAATTTAAAGAGCAACTTGTAGTGAAAGCACTGTGTAATAGCTAAGTCACTATACAAATATAGGGTATTATACAAATAATTCGTTATTAAAATTTCTTCCATTTTACTTACAAAATTATTAATTTTAATTTTATTTATATATTAAAATATATTTAATTAATTAAATTATTTATTCAGATATTAAAGCATTTTCCCCCACTATAGTAGTTGTGTGTATACTATTATATTATATGTACAGTTTAAAGATTATAATTATATATATATATAATTGGTGTTAGCTCTAATGTATTTATTTATTTATTTATTTATTTGAGATTTAGTTATTAATTTTAGAGAAAGAGAGTGCACGGGGAGGGGGGAGGGGCAGAGGGAGAGAATCCCAAGCTGACTCCCTGCTAAGCATGGAGCCTGACACATGGCTCTATCACAGGACCCATCACATCATGACCTGAGCTGAAACCAACTCAGACAGTTAACTAACTGAGCCACCCAGGCACCCCAGCTCTAATGTATTTAAAAACTTAAGGTTTAATGCATTGCAAATGTTCATAGTCTTGCAGCAAATGCCTTTGTAGGGACCCCAATATATGTACAATATATACACTTTAGTGACAGGAAGGAGAATATAGCTCTATGAAAACACAGAAGAGGGAGGCACAGGCAGAGGTCAGTTGTTTATAGTTCAAACCACAATAGGAAAAGTTTGCACTATTTCTAGCAAACTTTGGAATTCATTAGAGGGGAAGAAGACAGGAGATCATTTTGCAAGTCCTAAAGAGGTAGCTGTATCTGATTAAGAAAAGAATCATATTTAGGGAAACATCCTGGAGAAGAGGCAGGAAATATTAAAACCAGACCATAGGTAAAGAGACCTGACAAATCAGTACTGTTCAGGCTCCAGTTCATTAGGAAAATTAAATAAAAAAAATGCCTTTCTCAAAAAAAAATACCTTTCTCTTTTCTGCCAGGGAACTTGGCAACTCAAAAGTCCTCTCCACATATATGAACTTGGCAATTTACTGTTGGATATAATGCAAGAATTCCAGAGGGGTGAGAGGTAGTTTGGCATACATTATTTAAGGACTCTTTCTCTATAATTCCAAGTCTTTTAGGGTAACAGAGTGGAATATAGCAGTACTGGAGCTACTAAATGATTGCAAAATCATGAACCTTGGTGGAAGAACATGGTGGGTATATTTTGTATATATGCATTTGGTAGGTATTATTTGAAGTCTTCTAAGTTTCAGGTAGTTTGGTTTCAGTAGTAGTTTACCACTACCCATACACTGTTATCTTAAGTGATGTTTCTAGCAATTGTTTCCTCTTTGCAGAATAATATTTTCCTCACTATTGGATGGTTTCCTTGACCTTACAAAGTTCCCAATGATTTAAATTTGCTAAACCTATTCGTCAGTTCTAGTCTTCATGTTCTTCATCTAAGAGCAGTTTTTTATACAATTTTTTACTCATTTTATATTTTATTTATATTTTAAAATTACTTCCTGGAAATCACTTTGTCATGCTTTTTATCTGTAACACTTACCATTCTTTACCTTTTTCTATTAATGCTTTTCCTCTTTCCCAGACCTGTTAACACTGAAGTCCGACAATCCTTATTCCTTGGACCTCTTTATGTAATAATTTTTCAAAATATATTTGACTTCTAGCTCATTATCTGGCACTTTAAAATATTTAGCAAATGTTATAAAATATTATTAAGAATTATTTATGTTACATAATTCCATGATTATCCAGAAGTAAAAAGAAAATATAGTGTTTTTTTTTTTTAATAGTACACTGCTAAAGAGCTTGAAGTATATTGTTTTACTTGGAAACATTAACATCAGATATTTTGTTTGTGTAGAAAGATGGAGAATAAGTAGTTCTTTTGAAAAAGAAAAAAATTACAGCCCTGCTAGAGGTTCAAAGAAATACCTCAAAATAGAAGTGGCTAGAAGAAATGACATTAACACTCTAAATCAAAAAAAAAAAAAGACTAAGTACTTGTTTTTCAAATTGTATTTGACAGCACGTTGTACTTAAATAAACCAAATTCAGTTTAAAGAAATCAATCCCAGGTGTTAAAGAAACTTTCTTAAAGGAAGAAGGAAGAAATTAGATACTTGAACATATATCTAGGGAGATAAACAAGAAGAAGGAAAAAAAATCTTTTCTTTGGGGAAACACAATAAAAAGCAATCAAGAAAGAAAAAAAAAATACAGTCCAATATTATCAATAAAACCAGCAAAGAGAGTCTATCTTTTTAGGTGGTTTGGTTAGCAGACTTACATGAATAGTCTGATTAGAGTGAATTAATAAGTTACAATTCTTGATTCATTCACTTAAATACTTTTTGAGTATCTATAGTGAAAGCAATTGATAAAAACACCTAAAATAAAACATGAGAATGGTGAGTTAAAAGTAATCTTATAGGATGTATAGATGATAGTTGAAAAATTATTACCAAAATGGACTAATTTCTTTTAAAAATAAGAAGATTTGGTCTTGTGAACTCAGAGGTAATGGACAATTCTTTTTCAGGAGATGATGGCCATTAGGCACAAATAATATACAGTAAAATTCTGAAAAGGATTTTTTCCTGTGACCTTAAGTAGTATCATTGTGAAATACATTGAACTTTTTTCTCACACTTTGTCTATTAGAATACATTATTTTAAGGATACAAATGCTTAAATCTGAACTGAAAATTTTGGCAACTAAACAATAAGAACTAATCATTCAAATTTCATTCTTAGTTGGAGCTAAAAGTATATATTTTCTCTTTGGTGAAGAAGCAGAGGAGGCAAAATAAAAAGAAATGTTATGTATTAAAAATAACATATTAAAACATAGATTTATCAATAAAATAGAAGATAGGTCTGTAAAATCAGAACAATGTCACGTATTATTTAAAAGCAGTAAGAGGAGAAAACTTAGGAATTTTTCTTAGTGGTCATTATACAAAAATAAAATATAATTTGCAATTTAAATCCCAACCAAAATGTCTTATGAAGTAAAATTTATTGTAGATTCTCCTCTTTGATTTTATTTCATCACAAACCACAGATGGAGAAAGTGTTCCACCATTCATGGTTCTTAAGAACAGAGTAAAGAGAAACTTTCCACTCTAAGTCCTCTTTGACATTATAGCACTCACAGCTTTACATAAACTTTACCAAAGTTTTAAAGTCTTTATCTCAGTTATGCTTTTGTTGGGCAAAAACATTTTCTTTTCTAGAACTTTGTGTTTGCATTTTCAAAATACACATTTATATTAACCAGTTTCCAAAGTTTATTAATGTAAAATTGAACTTTATCTTTATATATTTTGACTCCCGTTAATCAGTTTTCTCAAACAATACTTTTTTGGTTCAAATTCAGTGTTTATCATTCTCATAGTTATTGTAATAGGATATTGAGTGTGAGTTTTCCTTCTATCCTGGGATTGTCTTTATGAACACAGCATTGAAGACAAAGTGTTTTTCAGTACTCACATTCTGTAAAGAGATACATCAACGATGTGGACAGATAACTTCTTCAGAAAAGCAGCCATTTTCTCAATGTTTTTTAACAATACCAGATGAAAGAGCAAAAGATCAAACAACAGGAATACTGAAAGGAATCAGTTGTAAAAGCAGGGGATGGCTAAAAGAAGAGAAGCCTGGAATCTTAATCTCAGTTTGAGTATCTGATTGCCAATGTACTTGTTAATCTTCCTTGAACTAGAGGATGGAAAAAGAGAAAGAGAGAGAGATGGCACCAAGAATTTTTTATATATATATATATATATATATATATATTCTAGAGATCATTTTATTTCAATATGGAGATCTAATTCTTTTTATAAGTGGGTAGTACTTAATGGTCCAGATATAAATCACAGTTTATTCATCCAGTACTCTCATGATGAACAGTTGATTTTAATCTTTTATTATTGTAAGTAATGCTGGAATTCATATTATATATATGCCATTGCATATTTGTGACTTTAGTATGGATTCCTAGAAATGAAATTGCTGATTTAAAGGTGACTACATATGTACTTTTGTTAAAGATAGGCAAGTTCCCTCCATTTTTCAATCTCACTATCTGTGTGTGAGAGTGTTTCATTCATCACATTTTTGCCAACAGAATATGCTGTCAGGTCTTTCGTGTTTTGTCATTCTAATAGGTGAGAAATGATATTTCATTATACATAAATAGAGAATTTGTCTAAGGTTAAATGAATTTTATGTTTACAGACAATTTGTAATTATTTGAAATGTGATTTTTCATGTTTTTTTTCTGTCCCATTAAATGAAAATACAACTTATTTAGTATTTAGATTGTTTAACTATGAGGTAAAAAACCACATATTTAATGTATGTTTGCTTTTTCTATTTTCTTAAGTTTTCTTTTAAATTCTTTTTAACTCAAGTTAGTTAAAGAAAAGAACAATTGCAAAA
The DNA here is from genome assembly GCF_002007445.2 of Ailuropoda melanoleuca. Classification (NCBI taxonomy): domain Eukaryota; kingdom Metazoa; phylum Chordata; class Mammalia; order Carnivora; family Ursidae; genus Ailuropoda; species Ailuropoda melanoleuca. Next base: position 31,995,655 of record NC_048225.1, on the reverse strand, counting down.
TTAGAAAAATAATATATAAATAGCATAGCTAGATATGTTAATGTATTTAAGTGTTTAATAAAATATATTTAAGCAGCATTAAATACTAGAGTTACAAGTTGCAATTATCTTAAATTACTTTATAAAAATCACAGGCATACCTCATTTTATTGTGCTTTGCTTTATCATGCCTTGCAAATATTGAGGGTTTTTTTTCTTCTCAAATTGAAGATTTATTGCAACCCTGTGTCAAGCAATTCTATCAGTGTTATTTTTCCAATATCAAAGATGTCTCTGTGTCACATTTTGGTAATCCTTGCAAAATTTCAAACTCTTTCAGTATTTTTTTTTAAATCTGGTGATCTGTGATCAGTAATCTTTGATGTCACTGTTGTAATTGTTTTGTGGGCCCATATAAGACAGCAAACCTAATTAATATATGTTGTGTGTATACTGACTGCTCCCCCAATCAGCCAATCCCTTGTCTCTGTCCCTCACCTTGGGTGTCTTTATTTTCTGAAACACAACAATATCGAAATTAGGCCAATTAATAACCCTACAATGGCCTCTAAGTGTTCAAGTGAAAGGAAGAATCTCATATCTCTTACTTTAAATCAAAACTAGAAAGGATTAAGCTTAATGAAGAAGGCATGTCAAAAGCTAAGATAGGCTGAATGCAAGATTTCTTGCACCAGATAGTCACACTGTGAATGCAAAGGAAAATGTTCTTGAGAAAAATTAAAAGTACTGCTCCAGAGATTGATGATAGAAAAACAAAACAACTTTATTGCTGATATGGGAGGAAAAGTTTTAACTGTCTGTGGAGAGGATCACACCAGCCACAACCTTACCTTAAGGTGAAGACTAATCAAGAGTATGGCCTTAACTTCATTCAATTCTATGAAGGCTGAGAGAGATGAAGAAGCTTCAGAAGAAAAATTTGAAATGAGCAGGTGTTGGTTTATGAGGTTTAAGGAAAGAAGCCATAACATAAAAGTGCAAGATGTAGCAGCAAGTTATCTAGATCTTGTTAAGATACTTAGTGAAGGTGGCTACACTAAACAGATTTTCAATATAGATAAAACAGCCTTATATCAGAAGTTGCCATCTAGGACTTTTATAGCCAAAGAGAATTCAATGCTTGGCTTCAGAGTTTCAGAGGACAGGATAATTTCTTGTTAGGGGATAATGCAGCCAGTGACTTTAAGTTGAAGCCTATTGTTATTTACCACGTCAAACTACTAAGGCCCTTAAGAATTAGCTTAAATCTACTCTTCTGTGTTCTATAAATAAATGGAACAGCAAAGCCTAGATGACAGCATATCTGTTTTTACAACATGGCTCACTGAATATTTTAAGCCCTCTTTTGAGACTTAGTGCTCAGAAAAAAACAATTCCTTTCAAAATATTACTGCTTATAAACAATGTACTTGGTCATCCAAGAACTCTGATGGAGATGTTCAATGAGAATAATATTGTATTCATGCCTGCTAGTACAACATCCATTCTGTGACCCATAGATCAGGAGTCATTTTGACTTTCAAGTCTTATTATTTAAGAAATACATTTCATAAGACTTTAGCTGCCATAAATAGTGAGTGATTATTGTGATGGATCTGGGAAAACTAAATTGAAAACATTCTGGAAGGGATTCACCATTCTAAATGCCATTAAGAACATTTGTGATTCATGGGGAAAGGCCAAGACACCAGCATTAACAGGAATTTGGAAGAAGTTGATTTCAACCTTCATGGATGATTTTGAGGGGTTGAAGACCTCAGTGGAGTGAGTAACTGGAAATGTGGTGGAAGTAGCAAAAGAATTAGAAGTGGAGCCTGAAGATGTGACTGAATTAATATAATCTCAGGAAAAAAACTTGAACATATGGGAGTTGCTTCTTATGGCTGAGCAAAAAAAAGTGGTTTTCTGAGATGGAATCTACTCCTGGTGAGGATGCAGTGAAGATCATAGAAATGACAACAAAGGATTTAGAATATTTCAAAAACTTAGTTGATAAAGCAGCAGTAGGGTTTGATAGGTTTAACTCTAATTTTGAAAGAAGTTCTACTTTGGGTAAAATGCTATCAAACTCTATTGCCTGCCACAGAGACATCTATAGTGAAAGGAAAAGTCAATCAATATGCCAAACTTTACTGCTGTCTTATGTTAAGAAATTGCCACAGCCACCTCAGCCTTTGGCAACTACCAACTTGATCAGTTAGCAGCCATCAGCATCAAGGCAAGATCTTCTGCCAGCAAGAAGATTATGACTTTTTAAAAGCTCAGATGATGGCTAGTATATTTTAACAATCAAGTATTTTTTAATTAAGGCATCTACATTTTTAAAATAATGCTATTACACATTTAATAGACTACATTATAATGTAGGGGAAATAAAAGAAATCATTTAACTTGCTTTATTGCTATATTCACTTTATTACAGTGGTCTGGGATTAAATCCACAATATTTGATATATCCCTATACAAAAAGAAATGAAATATGTCATTCGGACTTGATGCATTAGTATATACATTATGAATATCATACTGAACAAGGTTGAAATAGAACCAATTCTATGAAGTTTAACTAAAACATGCTTATTTAAATCTACCATATGGAAATATTATATTTAAAAAGAACATTCCCTAGTTGTTATAAATACTGAAGACAGAATGACAGATTTTTACTTACTGTTATATTTGTTTTTCTGGGGACTTTAGTTAAAAGTAACATTAAGTTGCATCTTCTATAAACAGATGCACATGTAGCAGCACCAAAATGCTAACTCCAACATTAATGACAATATCCATATGTTCTTGGCATTTATTTCTTTTGGCACTAGTATATTGTACATAATTATAAACTATGTGTAACACTTGAGAAAATAAATTAACAATCTGGTCATGAACACTCAAAGACCTCTTCAATTCTAAGTAGAACTTTTTAAAAATGTATTTTATTAGGATATAAGCATATACATAGTTACATTATGAAATGATTACTCCATTGATATAAAATGATATAAAATTACTCCAATGATATAAAAATGTTTTATAACTTTTCTGTAGATGATATTTTCATTAGATTTCTCATCAATATGGTAGTGACTAATACACCAAGCTCTGTTCCCACTATAAACATGAAAATTGGGATAAAAAGTGATTTATTAATATAAAGTTAAAAATTAAGAGAAAGCACCAGGAACCAAAGTGAAAAGTGAACAAAAAGTAAGAACAGAAAGCAGAAATTGAAACTGAATGACTTAAATAAACATGGGAATTGTGCACTTCATGTTCTCTAGGATTCAGTTTCAAAAATTGGGTAGGAACCCTAATCAAGGATATAAACGTTGTGTGCACAAAGGAGCTATAACTGGTCTTTTTGATGAATCAAAGAATTAGGAAGTATTGACCCAGCTCTAAATATAGAACTGGAAAAATTCTGCCTCCTTGCTTGAGAATGCCCTTTGAGTTCTTTTTTTTTTTTTTAAGATTTTATTTATTTATTTGACAGAGAGAGAGACAGCCAGTGAGAGAGGGAGCAAAAGCAGGGGGAGTGGGAGAGGAAGAAGCAGGCTCCCAGTGGAGGAGCCTGATGTGGGGCTCGATCCCAGAACACCGGGATCACACCCTGAGCTGAAGGCAGACACCCAATGACTGAGCCACCCAGATGCCCCTTCATTGGAGTTCTGAATGATAAAAACCATAATTAAAAAAATGCAAACCCAGATTTATACTGTATACAGGTGTTTTCACACTGCCCTCCTGGTACTGAAATTCTAAGGTAAAAAAAATGACATAAAATATGAGCCTATACACAGGCAACTGTAAATGAAATTCAAGTAGAAAGAAAAGCATTGAATAAGAATTATATTAGAATCCATGGCATCAAATCATGTACTGAAAACAATTTCTACAGGGAATCATTTTACAATTAAAATATCACATTTTTAAGAGATGAAGAAAATAGACCATTCTGGAGGGGGGAAATTTCACAAAAAATATATATTAAAATTAATAGGAAAATGGTTGGAATAGAACCTATAAAGTAAGAATAAGATAGTTTGGCAAAGGGAAAAAGCAAATGTTTAAAAAATATTAGAAACAAAGCAATTCCTTGTATTTATTAGACATAGTCCATTAAGAGCTGAAGAGATAATTCATAAATTAGAAATTTATTTGAGAAAATCACCCAAGGTATAGATAAAATTTACAAGAAAATGAAATTAAAGTTAAAAAACAAAGACAATAAAATTAAGATCTCCAACCAATCTTCAATGAAAATTCTGGAAGAGGTAAATTCAATGAAATAAAGGTAGATTAATTTTAGGAGCACAGAGAGCCATTAAAATACAAAGATGAAATGTTTTTGTTTTTACCATTAATACTATGAGAGAAAAAAGGGCAAATTACCTGCAAAGGGTTTTTCAATAACAATAGAAATTGGAAAACAATGCAACCATGTACTCAGCTGACTTTCATACCTAGATTTTTTTTCTTAGTTAAATTTGTTTCAATATTGTGAAGTAAAACATTTTTTAAAAAATATAAAATTAGTAAGTTCACTGCTCTAGTCTAAGGCTGAAGGATTAGATTTACTAAAGGATGCAATTTGCTAAGAAAGAAAACAAAAACTTAAAAACAACTGAGTTAAAAAAGGTAATTAAAGAAATTTGTAACAAATACTGCAAGGTATGTAAAACAAAAACAAAAAGAAAAACAAAAAACAAAAGACCTAATCTGAGAAATTTAAAAGTAGATGGAACTAAATTATTAGCAAATCATGGAAGATTGTAATGAGATCATTGTAAGTGGCAGATGTATTGTACAGTTTTTTCCCCACAATAAAAATAGAATCATATTCCTTGTACGTATAACACCTTTATTACAAAAATTTTCAAGTAACTCTGTATATTAAATTGAATAATGCTAAAAATCATTTAAAAGCTCACTCTTCTGAGATAAATACATTTACATTTTCTTCACCATTCCTCTTATTGTGTTTTGTATATATATTCATATGAAATACACAAATAATGTACATTTATTCATATATATAATTTCATTATATGCAAATTTCATTTTATTTACCATATCTTATTTTCTGTTCACTTTTAATCTTTTCCTTAACCCTGGCCCTCTCCATAAGTTTGACACAACTTGATGTGTGTCCTTCTACAATTTCTTGCAGTATCATTTAATGAAACACAAATACACACACACACACACACACACACACATATATATATGCACATATATGTATATAGAGAGGCTTATTTTCATAAGTGGACATAATAAAGGATTATATGTCATCTATTTATTAGCATCTTAATATTCTCAACTTAGTCTTCATAGAGGTCTTTACACTTTAGTTTGTGAAATAGGAATCTTTTTTTCTATTCCCCTAATACTAAGCATTCAATTTACTTTCAGTTTGAGATTACTACAAAAAAACAGATAAGTAAACAACTACTTTAGACTAATGCTTTCATTTATATATGCTTTATTTTTATAGGATATATTCCCAGAACAGTGACTTCTGGGTTTTAGGGTACAAACAGTTTTTTTTTTAAGATTTTATTTATTTATTTGACAGAGATAGAGACAGACAGCGAGAGAGGGAACACAAGCAGGGGGAATGGGAGAGGAAGAAGCAGGCTCATAGTGGAAGAGCCTGATGTGGGGCTCGATCCCACAATGCCAGGATCACGCCCTGAGCCGAAGGCAGACGCTTAACTGCTGTGCCACCCAGGCACCCCAAGGTAGTTCTATTTTTAATTTTTTGAGGAAACTCCACAATTTTTCAGAATGGCAGCACCAGTTTGCAATCCTATAGACACTGAAAAAGGGTTCCCCTTTCTCACATCATTACCAACAACTGTTGTTTCTTGTGTTTCTTATTTTAGCCATTCTGACAGGTGTGAGATGATATCACATGGTAATTTTGATTTGCATTTCCCAGATGAAAAAGGATGATGAACATCTTTTCATGTGTCTATTGGCCATCTGGATATCCTCTTTGGAAAAATGTCTGTTCATGTCTTCTGCCCATTTCAAATTCATTTATTTGTATGTTTCTTCCTTGTTGAGTTTTATAAGTTCTTTATATATCTTGGATACTATCCCTTTATTGGATATGTCACTTGGAAATATCTTCACCCATTCCATACATTGCTTTTTACTCTTGATGATTGTTTCCTTTGCTATGCAGAAGCTTTTTATTTTTATTAGTCATAGTAGTTTATTCTTGCTGTTTTTTCCCTTGCCTCAGGAGACATATCTAGAACTCTTCTTTGTCTGGCAGAATTACCCTATGAAGCCATCTGGCCCTGCATTTTTGTTTGTTGGGAGGTGTTTGATTACTGATTCAGGTTGGCCAACTTGTTGACATATACTTTTTCCTAATATTTTCATAATTATTTGTGCTTTTGTGGTGTTGGTTTATTTCTCCTCTCTCTTTGACCATTTTATTTACCTGAGACATTCCTTTTTTTTATATAAGTTTGGCAAGAAGTTTATCAATTTTATTTATGTTTTCAAAGAACCAGCTCCTGGCTTCATTGATCTGTTCTATTGATTTTTTTAGTTTCTGTATTATTTATTTTGGCTCTAGTCTTTATTATTTATTTTCTTTGCTGGTTTCAGGTTTTGTTTCTTGTTCTTTTTCTAGCTCGTTTAGGTACAAGGTTAGGCTGCTTGAGATTTTCCTTATATCTTGAGGCAGGACTGTATTGTTATAAAATATACTCTTAGAACCACTTTTGCTGCATCCCAGGTGTTTTGGAGCATTGTGTTTTCATTTTCATATTTTTCCATGTACATTTTTAAAAATTTTATTTTAGTTTATTGTTTTAATTTAAATTCAATTAATTAACATACAGTGTATTATTATTTTCTGAAGTAGAATTCAGTGATTTGTCAGTTGTATATAACACACAGTGCTCATTACATCACATGCCCTCCTTAATCCCATCAATCAGTTTCCAAATTCCCCTCCTGCCCTCCAGCAGCCCTCAATTGGTTTCCTATGATTGAGTCTCTTATGGTTTGCCTCCCTCTCTGATTTTGTCTCATTTTATTTTTCCCTTACTTCCCCTTGCCCCTCTGTTTTGTTTCTTAAATTCTACATGAGTGAAATCATATGATAATTGTCTTTCTCTGGTTGGCTTATTTTGCTCAACATAATACCTTCCAGTTCCATCTACATCGATGTAATTGGTAAGTATTCATCCTTTCTGAAGGCTGAGTAATATTCCATTGTGTGTGTATATATACACATACACACACACACATATATACACACATACAAACGTACATATATATATATATACCATGTCTTCTTTATCCATTCATCTGTTGATGGACATCTGGGTTCTTTCCATAGTTTGGTTATTGTGGACATTGCTGCTATAAACATTGAGATGCAGGTGTCCCTTTGGCACTACATTTATATCTTTGGGGTAAATACCCAGTAGTACAATTGCTGGTCATAGAGTAGCTGTATTTTTCAACTTCTGGAGAAAACTCCATACTGTTTTCCAGATTGGCTGTACCAACATACATTCAACCGAGTGTAAGAGGGCTCACTTTTCTCTGCATCCTCATCAACATTTGTTGTTTCCTGACGTATTAATTTCAGCCATTCTGAAAAGGTGGCATCTCACTGAAGTTTTGATTTGTATTTCTCTGATGCTGAGTGATGTGAATTTTTTCATGTGTCTATTGGCCATTTGTATGTCTTCTTTGGAGAAATGTCTGTCCGTGTCTTCTGTCCATTTCTTGATTAGATTTTGTTTTTTGGTGTTGAGTTTGATAAATTCTTTATAGATTTTGGATACTAGTCTGTTATCTGATAAGACATTTGCAAATATATTCTCCCATTCTATAGGTTGTCTTTTGGTTTTGTCAACTGTTTCCTTTGCTGTGCAAAAGCTTTTTTATCTTGATGAAGTCCCAGTAGTTCATATTTATTTTTGTTTCCCTTGCCTCCAGAGTCCTCTTTAGTAAAAAATTGCTGAAGCTGAGGTCAAAATAGTTGCTGCCTGTTTTATCCTCTAGGATTTTGATGGTTTTCTGTCTTATATTTAGGTCTTTCATCCATTTTGAGTCTATTTTTGTGTATGGTTTAAGAAAATGTTTCCCTGGTTGTGGCTGTCCAATTTTCCCAACACCATTTGTTGAAGAGACTGTCTTTTTTCCATTGGATATTCTTTCCTACTTTGTTGAAGATTAGTTGAACACAGAGTTGAGGGTCCATTTCTGGGTTCTCCATTCTGTTCCATTGACCTATGTGTCTGCTTTTATACCAGTACCATACTGTCTTGATGATCAAAGATTTGTAATATACCTTGAAGTAAGGCATTGTGATGCCCCCCACTTTGGTTTCCTTTTTCAACAATCCCTTTGGCAATTCAGGGTCTTTTCTGGTTCTGTACAAATCTTAGGATTTGTTGTTTCAGCTCCGTGAAAAATGTCAATGGTATTTTGACAGGGATTACATTGAATGCGGAGATGGCTCTGGGCAGCATAGACTTTTTAACAATATTTATTATTCCAATCCATGAACATGGAGTGTTTTTCCATTTTTTTGTGTCTTCCTCAATTTCTTTCATAAGTGTTCTGTAGTTTTTAGAGCACAGATCCTTTACCTCTTTGGTTAAGTTTATTCCTAGGCTTCTTATGTTATTTTGTGCAATTATAAATGAGATCGATTCCTTAATTTCTTTCTTGTGTTTCATTGTTAGTGTATAGAAATGCAACAAATTTCTGTGTCTTGATTTTATATCCTGCCATGTTGCTGAATACCTGTATGAGCTCTAGCAATTTTGGGGTAGAGTCTTCTGGGTTTTCCACACACATTGCCATGTCATCTGAGAAGAGTGAGAGTTTGACTTCTTTGCTGATTCAGATGCATTTTATTTCTTTTTGTTGTCTGATTGCTGAAACTAGGAATTTTAGTGATATGTAAAACAACAGTGGTGAGAGTGGACACCCCTCTCCTATTCCTGACATTAGGGGAAAGCTCCCATTTTTTTCCCATTGAGAATGATATTTGCTGTGGGCTTTTATGATATTGAGGTATGTTCCCTCTGTCCCTACACCGTGAAGAGTTTTAATCAAGAAAGAATGCTGTAGTTTGTCAAGTGCTTTTCCTGCTTCTATTACTAGGATCATATGGTTCTTGTCTTTTATTAATGCAATCTGTCACATTGATTGCTTTGAAGATGTTGAACTACCCTTGCAGCAAATCCCACTTGGTCATGGTGAATAATCCTTTTAATGATGAGGATTTCAATGGTGAGAATATTTTTATCCATGTTCATCAGGGATATTGGTCAGTAATTCTCCTTTTTGGTACAGTCTTTGTTTTGGGGACCAAGGTAATGTTGTCCTCATAGAAAGAGTTTGAAATTTTTCCTTCTGATTCTATTTTTGAAATAGTTTCAGCAGAATAGGTATTCATTCTTCTTTAAATGTTTGGTAGAATTCCCCTGGAAAGCCATCCAGCCCTGGACTCTTGTTTGTTGGGAGATGTTTTATTACTGCTTCAATCTCCTTGTTGGTTATGGGTCTGATCAGGTTTTCTATTTCTTCTTGTTTCAGTTTTGGTAGTTTATATATCTCTAGGAATGCATCCATTTCTTCCAGATTGCCTAATTTTTTGGCGTATAGTTGCTCATAATATGTTCTTATAATTGTTTTTATATCTTCACTTTGGTCGTGATCTCTCATCTTTCATTCATGATTTATATATTTGGGTCTTTTCTCTCTTCTTTTTCATAATTCTGATGAGGGGTTTATTTATCTTATTAATTCTTTCAAAGAACTGGCTCCTAGGTTAGTTGATCTGTTCTACTGTTCTTTTGGCTTCTATTTCATTGATTTCTTCTCTAATCTTTATTAAATCTCTTTTCCTGCTGGGTTTAGGCTTTATTTTCTGTTCTTTATCCAGCTACTTCAGGTATAATGTTAGGTTGTGCATTTGAGACTTTCCTTGTTTCTTAAGAAAGGCTTGTATTGCCATCTACTTTCCTCTTAGGACTGCCTTTGCTGCATCCCAGTGGTTTTTGAATAGTTGTGTTTTCATTTTCATTTGTTTCCATTATTTTTTAAAATTCTTTAATTTCGTGGTTGACCGGTTCATTCTTTAGGAGGATGCTCTTTAGCCTTTATGTACCTGAGTTCTTTCTAAATTCCCTCTTGTGATTGAATTCAATTTTCAAAGCATTTTTGTCTGAAAACATGCAGGGAACGATCCCAATCTTTTGGTATAAGATGAGATATGATTTGTGACCCAGTATGTGATCTATTCTGGAGAATGTTCCATGTGCACTCTAGGAAAATGTGTACGTTGTTGCTTTAGGATGTGATGCTCTGAATATATCTGTGAAGTCCATCTGGTCCAGAGTGTCATTCAAAGCCCTTATTTCCTTGATGATCTTCTGCTTAGATGATCTGTCCATTGCTGTGAGTGGCGTGTCAAAGTCCCCTACTATTATTGTATTATTATTAATGTGTTTCTTAGTTTTGTTATTAACCAGTTTATATAATTGGGTGCTCCTATGTTAAAGGCATAAATATTTACAATTGTTAGATCTTGTAGGATAGGAACTTTGATTATGATATAGCGTCCTTCCTAATCTGTTACTACAGTCTTTGGTTTAAAATCTAATTTGTCTGATATTAGGATTGCTATCCCAATTCTCTTCTGATGGCCATCAGCATGATAAATGGATCTCTACCCCCTCACTTTCAATCTGGAGGTGTCTTTGGGCCTAAAAATGAGTCTTTTGTAGAGACCATATATATGGGTCTTGCTTTTCATCCAGTTTGATACCCTGTGTCTCTTGACGGGGACATTTAACCCATTTACATTCAGAGTAACTATTGAAAGATATGCATTTAGTGCCATTGTATTACCTATAAAGTCACTGTTTCTGTATATTGTCTCTGTTCCTTTCTGGTCTAAGTTACTTTTGGGCTCTCTCTTTGCTTAAAGGATCCTCTTTAATATTTCTTACAGGGCTAGTTTAGTGATCACAAATTCTTTTGGTTCTGTCGTGGAAGCTCTTTCTCTCTCCTATTCTGAATGACAGCCTGCTAGATAAAATATTCTTGGCTGCATATTTTTCTCATTTAGCACCCTGAATATATCATGCCATTCCTTTCTGGCCTGCCAGGTCTCTGTGGATAGGTTTGCTGCCAGTCTTATGTTTCTACCCTTTTAGGCTAAGGACCTCTGTTCCTGAGCTGCTTTCAGGATTTTCTTTTTGTCTCTGAAATTTGCAAGCTTCACTATTATATGTCGAGGTGTTGACCTATTTTTATTGGTTTTGGGGAGGTACTCTGCCTCCTGGACTTGAATGCCTGTTCCCTTCCCCTAATTAGGGAAGTTCTCAGCTATAATTTGCTCCATTATACCTTCTGCCCCCCAACTCTTTCCTCTTCCTCTGGGACCCTAAATATTCTTATATTGTTTTCCTTTATGGTATCACTTATTTCTTGAATTCTCCTTTCATGATCCAGTGATTATTTATCTCTCTTTTTCTCAGTTTCTTTATTCTCCATGCTTTTGTCTTCTATATCAGTAATTCTCTCTTCTGCCTCATTTATCCTGCAGTTAGAACTACCATTTCTTATTGCATTTTATTAATTGCTCTTCTGATTTTTGACCTGATAAGATTTTAGTTCTTTTATTTCTCCAGACAGGATTCTCCTGAGTCTTCTATGCTTTTTTCAAGCCCACCTAGTATCTTTATTATCATTATCCTGAACTCTAATTCTGACATCTTACTTATATCCATACTGATTAGGTCTCTGGCCATCAGCACTGAATCTTGTTCTCTTTTTTGGGGTGAGTTTTTTCTGTCTTGTCATTCTGTCCAGAGAAGAATAGATGAATGAGTGAACAAAATGTTAAAATAACAACAACCACCCCAGAGAAATATACACTAAAAAAATCAGAAGAGACCAGAAACTGAAAGGGGGGAAAAAAAAGAAAGAAATGGAGACAGAGAGAGAGCATGAGAAAGAGAGAATGTAATCAGAGAGGAGAGCAGAACAGAGCAATACACTAGATCCTGGGTGTATTTTCATCTGTTTTCTAGAAGAAACTAGATCCCAAAATTGTAAAGAAAGAAAACTGATATACACAAAAATAAAATTAACTTCAATGAAAGGACAAAATGCAATTGTAAAAATGAATATTTTAAAAACAGACTTAAAAAAGAGGCAATAAAATAAGAAATTATTTAAAAAGAAAAAAATTAAATTGAAAGACTGAAGAATCATGAGAAAACCATTAATTCTATATACTATTCCCCCTAGCCCTGGAGTTTTGCAGTTCTGTGTGATCTATAAACTTGATATTAGCGGGATGCTCTTGCTGATCATCAGGGGGTAGAGCCTGTTGACTGATTCTCAGACATCTTTCCCCAGGTGGAATTGCACCCCCCTTGCCAGGGGGCCAGGCTCAGTATAAGCAGTTCAGTATTGTTTTATGTGGCTTTTGTTCCCTGAAGGCTTTCTGCATTGCTTTAGAGAATTAAAATGAAAATGGAGGCCTCACCATCTCCAGCCCCTGGAGCTGAAAAATAGCTCCCCCCAACTCTTCATTGTGTCCTCAAAGAAAAGCAGTCAATCACTCTTATCTCCCTGGTTTCCTTCAATACTTTATGCTTACCCAACCTGTGACCAAGTGTTTTTATCTCAGGCACAGGACTCTGTTTCAAGTCTCCAACCTTTACAGACTCCTGCAGTGTGCACCCTCACCACTCCTCCCAGGGGAGGGAGTGGGTTCTCATGAGGGCTTTGCATTTTGCTTGGCCCCTACTCAGAAAATAGTAGTCCATTCGAGCCACAGTTCATGACTTATGGCAACACTGAGAAGGAAGCCCACTCCTGAGCTCACTGATTACAGCCTTATGCTTGAGAACTCTGCTATACTCAGGCACCCCCATTCTTTCTGTGACCCATGGGATCCTGAGATCACACTGTCCCACCCAGGATTCCACCCCACTTTGCCACCTGAGCTCCTTTCAGGCAGGGATGTCCTTCACAGAAGTCAACATCTAAAAATCTGATTTTGTGCTCCACTGCTATATCACTTTTCGGTAGCTGACTTATGGACGCTCCCTCCCTCCTCAGTTTATCTTCCAATATATGGCCTCAGATTCACTTCTCTGCATCTTTTGCAAAAAGTAGTCACTTTTTTTTTTAAAAGATTTTATTTTGTTTATTCGACAGAGATAGAGACAGCCAGCGAGAGAGGGAACACAAGCAGGGGGAGAGGGAGAGGAAGAAGCAGGCTCATAGCAGAGGAGCCTGACGTGGGGCTCGATCCCATAATGCCGGGATCACGCCCTGAGCCGAAGGCAGACGCTTAACCGCTGTGCCACCCAGGCGCCCCAAAAGTAGTCACTTTTCTATTTGTAGAATTGTAGCAATTCTTTTCTTAGATCTCCAGTTGAGTTCATAGGTGTTCAAAATGATTTGGTAGTTAACTATCTGAATTCCAGGGACGAGATGAAACTAGGGTCCCCTACTCCTCTACCATATTCCTCCCTCCTCTCCTTATGTAATTTTTTATTTCTTCTTTGATTTCCTGGTTGGCCCACTCATTGTTTAATAGCATGTTGTTTAACTTCCATGTATTTATGATCTTTCCATATTTTTTTTTGTTTTTGTTAACTTCTATTTTCATAGAGTGGTGGTCAGAAAATATGTATGGTATGAGTTCAATCTTCTCAAATTTGTTGAGGTTTGTTTTGTGGGCTAATATGTGATCTATTCTGGAGAATGTTCTCTATGCTCTTGAAAAGAATGTGTATTCTGCTGGTTTAGGATAGAATGTTCTGAATTTATCTGTTAAGTCCATCTGGCTCATTGTGTCATTCAAATCCTTGTTGATTTTCTGTTTGGATGATTTGTCCATTGATGAAAATGGGGTGTTAAAGTACCCTGCTATTATTGTATTGTTATTAACTTGTCCTTTATTTTTGTTATTAACTTTTATGCATTTAGGTGCTCCTATATTTGGTGTATACATATTTATAATTATTGTATTTTCTTGTTGAACTGTCCCCTTTATGATTATATATGGCCCTTCTTTATATCTTGTTGCTGTCATTGTTTAAAAGTTTATTTTGTCTGACATAAGTATTGCTACTACAGTCTTGTTTTGACATCCGTTTACATGATAGATGATACTCCACCCCCTAACTTTTTTCTGTAAGTGTCTTTAGGTCTAAAATAGGCCTCTTGTAGGCAGCACATAGATAGATCTTATTTTTTATCCATTCTGTCACCCTATATCTTTTGATCAGAGCACTTAGTCTGTTTACATTCAAAGTGATTATTGACAGATATGTATTTATTGCCATTTTATCATTTGTTTTGTGGTTGTTTCTGAAGATTTTCTCTGATTCTTTCCTGTCTTCCTCTCTTTCATGTTTTGCTGATTTTCTTTAGTGATATATTTGGACTTTTTTCCCTTTATTCTTTGTGTATTTATTAGCAGTTTTTACTATAGGGTTACCATTATGTTTCTTATTTTTTTAAGATTTTATTTTTATTTATTTGACATAGATAGTGACAGCCAGCAGGAGAGGGAACACAAGCAGGGGGAGTGGGAGAGGAAGTAGCAGGCTCACAGCAGAGGAGCCTGATGTGGGGCTCGATCCCATAACGTCGGGACCACGCCCTGAGCCAAAGGCAGACACTTAACCGCTGTGCCACCCAGGCGCCCCTATCATTATGTTTCTATATAACCTCTTCTGCATAGAGCTATCTGTGTTAAATTGATGGTCTTTTTTTTTTGGTTATTGTTTTGTTTTACTTTGTTTTGGGGGGTTTTTTTGGTATTTTTTTAAAAAAAGATTATTTTATTTATTTGAGAGAGAGAGCATAAGCAGGGGGAAGAACAGAGGGAGAGAGAGAGGCAAAGTCTCTGCTGAGCAGGGAGCCGAGTGTGGGGCTCCATGCCAGGACCCTATGATGATAACCTTAGCTGAAAGCAGATGCTTACCCAAGTGAGCCACCCAGGCACCTCTGATTTTTGTGGGTTTTTTTTTTATGGTTGTTTAAGTTTGAACCCATTCTTTTCTTCTCTTCTTCCCATGTTTTAGGTGTACATTATTATATTTTATATCCTTTGCTGTTGAGTTCCTTGACTCGTTTTTTGTTTTTTGGTTTTTTTTTTTTTTTTTTGCAGAAATTATTCACTTTTACCTACCTTTATACTCTCACTTTGCACTCAAAGAGTTCCTTTTAATATTTCTTGCAAGGCTGGTTTAGTTGCCACAAACTCCTTTAGTATTTGCTTTCTGGGAAATTATCTCTCCTTCTATTCTGAATGATAGCCTTTCTGGATAGTATGTTCTTGGCTGCACATTTTCCCCTTTCAGCACATGGAATATATCATGATACTCCTTTCTGGTTTGCCAAGTTTCTGTCGAAAAATCTCCTGTTAGCCTTATGGTTTTTCCCTTGTAACTTAAGGACTTCTTTTGTCTTGCTGCTTTTAAGATTTTTTTTTATCACTCTATTTTTCAAATTTAATTACAACATATCTTGTTGTCAGTTTGCTTTTCTTGATTCTGTTGGGGCTTCTCTGTGCCTCCTTCATTTGAATATCTGTTCCCTTCCCCAGATTAGGAAAGTTTTCCCCTATTATTACCTATTATTTCTTCAAATATATTTTCTAAACCCCCTTCCCTCTCTTCTTCTTCTAGGATTCCTATTATACAAATGTTACATTTGATGGAGTCCCTGAATTCCCTGTCTATTCTCATCTTGCATAATTCTTTATTCTTTCTCATTTTCAGCTTGATTAACTTCCATTTCTCTATCTTCCAGGTCAGTAATTCCTTTCTCTTCTTTTTCCATCCTAGTATTCATTCCATCACAAGTTTCTCATTTCATTTATTGTATCCTTTTCTCTACTATGTTATTCCTGATCTCTGTGATAAGGGCCTCTCTCTTGTCTTCCACTCTTTTCTCAAGGGTGGATACAGCTGTGGACCTGCCTGCTGGGTGGGCATGTGACTGTGGCCAGGGTGCACAACTTGGCAAGGTGTATGATGGCACCTGTGGGCACTTGTCTGGGTGTGGCATGCAATGGAACCTGGGGGCACAGGACTCAGCACCTCACACTGGCAACTGGGGGCATGCAGCTGGCTGAGATGCAAGGGTGGCTGGGAGTGCACAACTAAGTGGGCATGGCAGATTGCCTGGTGCTCGGTGGCATCTCTGCACCTAATGACTGGGTGGCATGATCCCTGAGCTTTAAGAAATTTTGCCTTGAACCCAGGGCCAAGGGCAGCAGGCTTGGAGTTGGTGAGTCTTCACAAGAACCCATGGGCATGGTACACTGCTAGGAGATTAGTTAAAAGTGTCTGTGCAGCTCCACCTCCAGCAGGTGTCTCTGTGCTCATGCTAGTGGGTGGGAGAGGAAAATGGCACCTGCCAGCTACCTTGTTTTTGAAGTCTCATAATATGCTCGGAAATCAGTATGAACCGATGTCTCCTGTAAATCCCCAGCAGTGTATAAACTGTAATTTTTATGTTGCCTCTCCATGAGGTCTGCTGTCTCTTTAAGAGTGGATACCAGGCTATCATTGGCCCTCCCAGCTCACCCAACACTGAGTCACCTACCTCTAAAGTTCCAAGTTCCAGGCCCCACTGGTTTTACAAACTCACAAAATTCAGCCCCTCTAGTTTCTGAAGCCAAGTGGTACAGGGATTAGTCTTCTTCCTGTGAACTTCCTGGTGCTAGGGCCTATTTTTTCTGCCCTGTATGTGACAGCTCCCTCCCTCCTGTGGGCAGTCTCCCTCTGCTTTTCTGACCTTCCCAACCTTTCAGATGCACCTTCTTTATATTTAGTTGTGGAGTTTATTCTGACAGTCTTCAGATCCCTCTCTGGTTTATTGGCTTTAATGGGATGATATCTAGTTCTGTATATGGGACGGGTGTGCTAAGTCTGTCTCCTACGCTGTCATCTCCCTAAATTCCTCCCAAAGTAAATCTGTATCTTCTAAGTGGTATGTTTAGGGTTTTATTATAATGCCTTCTTAATATAAATATACTTTATAAGAGTTTATTAAGTCAATAATAAATAGTAGTATATAATAGACTTTTATATACTTTGGGGAAAAATGACCATGAAATTGCTTGTGAAAGGTAATTGTTAATTCTCAGATTCTTGAAAAATAGAATATCAAACTCAAATATGTCATAAAATAATATTTATACTAAATTTCTAAAGCAATATTTAAATTTCTGGAAGTATGGATGATAGAAAATCATGTCTAGATCAGAGAAATACTCCAAATTGATATAGCAGATCATTCTCTGCCCAAAACTTTTTGCATGGATGTGACTAAAGAAAATGTTAGAATTTGAGATCACTTACTCTTTTCTTTCCTGTAACAGTTAAGAAATATTGAACCTAATATTTACATACCTCCTCCTTATAGCAGACCAATTAAACCAAATTTCAAAGGAAATTTAATGTTGTAAGGAAGATAGTAATTTTCCTTTTCTTTTGTTATTTTGTCAGAAAATCATGACTAGCTTCTGGTCATGACAAAAGTTATGAGAGCATCATTATGTAACACCTGTGATCGGTGCAGAATGGAAGAGGTTTAAGAACCATAACTGAGTATATAACTGAAAAGTTTCTCTACAATGTTAAATGCACTTCTCAATCCCCTAAAGTAAAGTAAATGGCCTGCAGCGAGGTCTGAAGAAAGCTCTGAAATGCCATGAAAATAACTGCATGAAAGCTGGCACAGAGGTATTCAGTTCTGAACCTGCTTTGCTTCAAAATATTAGGCCTATAGTTGTTTGCAGCTTTTATTTCTGAGGTATTTTTTAGCTTATTGTGCTGAACAGTTGTACTTTCTCAGCTTGATTGATATTCTGGAAAATATTGATTCAACAGTTCAGTGAACTTGCATTCTATTCTAAGTGTTCATCACATAACATTAGGCTCACTCAGTCCAAATTTCAAAGACCTGCACTTTAAAAAAAAAAGCCTTATATATATCTTAAAATGAAACTCCTCTCATAATTCAAATTCAGAATTTGAAATGTAGTCTGCTAATTTTTGCTTTTTTACAATTAATTTGGAATAAATATCTGAAAAACTCAAACGAATAAGTAAGCAAAGGAACAAAATCCACACAGAAAAGTCTCTGGGATAAACATGATTTTGTAATTAGTGAGCAGTACCAAAATTCCCTGAAAAAGAACTTCTTCCAATGGATATTTTCTTCTATGGAACAGAAATATTACATAAGGCCTTTTTGCCCATGCCCCCCCTCCCCCGCCACCCCGATCCAACTCTCCTACTCTAGAAGAAGCTACTTGCTCTCAAGGCCCAGAACTATACTGCTGCTTACCTTCAACTTTCCTGAACTCCGCAGAATGGAATCTGCTATTCCAGGAATCCATATTTTGTATCTTTGTTTTCTGTTCTCTTGCATTCTCAATTTCCAATGAAAAGGTTTATTGGCGAATTAAAGGGTTTCTGAATCCTTGCCTTTCTAAAAATATCTTTATTCTACCATTTTATTGATTGATTATCTGGTTATAGGGTTATGGCTTGAAATCATCTTTGAGCTTTAGTTCTGAGTTACTTAGTGCTTGTGAGGACAAAGTGGCTTCCTTCTTGTCTACTTCCTCCTCTGTGAGTTCTTAAAAGTGCCATATACTTTATGTACCAATTAGGATATTTCAAAGCCATGTTTAGTTTTCCAGAGCTTCTCTAGAAACATCTTATGCCTCTCTCCATTGTGGGTTTCCCATCATTTTTTTTTCTTCTTTTCATTTTATGGATTCTTGTTATAGAGAAAAAGGAGATTGTTACAAGTTTTCAGTTCATCATCTTTAGTTTGAGTTATGTAGTGTGACTTTCCATAAACTGTGGAATAGAATAGTATCATGTGATAAACTCTCTCCTCAGCAAATGCCACTGCCCATAGTTAAATATTGTTTTGTGGAAGATGATACTTCCTTTGTCAGATTCATGATGCTATGATCCTTTACACAGCATCAGCCCAATACAGACCCAGGAATTTTGTGTTTGTTAACCAGATATATGATTCACATGCAGAAACTTTAAGAATGAGGCTGATAGCTCAGCTATCTTAAGAATTGACTGATTTCCAAGGATATGCTGTCCTTGTGAAAATCCAAGCATTTATAAAGAGTAGTTGCCTACATCTTATTAATATATAATTCTATTATGATAAGTGAACTTTAAAAAAAGAATAGCATATTGGAGGGAAAAGGTTTGGTGACAGATACACCTAGATTTAAATGCTAGGTCTCACACACAGAGTGTTCTTGTTACTTATTTCTATAGAACAAATTAACTTAAAACTTTGTGAGTGAAAATAAAAAATTATTATTTGTGTTGTTTCCATGGGTTGATTGGGCTTAGTTGGGCAGATCTTGCTTGGCGTCTCTCATGTAGGTGTAGTCAGATAGCAGCTGAGGGTAGAGGTATCTGAAGGCACAGCTAAGCTGGACACCAAGATGGCTTATTCACATGGCTAGCATTTGATACCGGCTATTTACTCAGCAGTGAGCTAAGGCAGTTGACTAGAACACCTATGCATGACCTATCCATGTAGCTTCTTGCAGCATGGTAACTAGGTTCCATAGGGGGAACATCTAAAGAGTGAGCAATTGAGGAAACTCAAGAAATGCAAAGCTTCTTATGACTTAGCCTCAGAAGTCACTCAGTATTGTCTCTTATATATCCTATCAGGATATATAATGATATTCAAAATTCAAATGCCATATTCAAAAATGAGTCACAGGACAATCCCATATTCAAAAGAAGGGGACTACACAGGGCACAAATAACAAGAGTTGTGGTACAATCAGAGAAGAGGGGGATTTGGAGGACTGGCTTTTAAAAAGTTATGGACTGTTGAAGGGTTGTGGACTGAAAATTTCTGTCCCACCCAAATTCATATTTAGTCATTCATATGTTGAAGCCCTGTCCCCAGTGTGATGGTTTGGAGGTAGGGATTTCAGGAGGTGATTATAGTTGTATTAGGTCATGAGGCCTCATGATGAGATTAATGCTCTTGTTAAAAGAGGAAGAGACAGAAGAGCTTTCTTTCTCTATCATGTGATGATACAGCAAGAAGGCAGCCATCTGTGAGCCAGGAAGAGAGCTTTCATTGGGAACCAAATCCACTGGTACCTTGATCTTGGACTTCCATCCTCCAGAACTTTGAGATATAAATTTCTGTTGTTTGAGCTACCCAGTGTGATATTTTGTTATATCAACCCAAGCAGATGAAGACATCCTACTTTTGGGATAATTAGTATAACTAATGTTACAACCATTTTTTAAAAAAATTATTTAATTTCAGTTAGCCAGGGTGCCTGGGTGGCTCAGTTGGTTAAGTGTCTGCCTTTGGCTCATTGCTGCTATAAACATTGGGGTACGGTTATCCCTTCTGATCACTACGCTTGTATCTTTGTGGTATATATCCAGTAGTGCAATTGCTGGGTTATAGGGTAGCTCTAATTTAAACTTCTTGAGGAACCTCTGCATTGTTTCCCAGAGTGGCTGTACCAGCTTGCATTCCCACCAGCAATGTAAGAGGGTTCCCCTTTCCCCGCATCCTCACCAACATTTGTTGGTTTCCTGGCTTGTTAATTTAGGCATTCTGACTGGTGTGAGGTGATATCTCATTGAGGTTTTGATTTGTATTTCCCTGAAGCTGAGTAATGTGGAACATTTTTTCATATGTCTATTGTCCATTTGGATGTCTTCTTTGGAGAAATATCTGTTCATGTGTTCTGCCCACTTCTTGACTGGATTATTTGGCTTTTGGGTGCTGAGTTTGATAAGTTCTTTACAGATCTTGGAACATAGCCCTTTATCTGACATGTCATTTGCAAATATCTTCTCCCATTCTGTAGGTTGCCTTTTAGTTTTGTTGATGGTTTCCTTTGCTATGCAGAAGCTTTTTGTCATGATGAAGTCCCAGTAGTTCATTTTTGTGTTTGTTTCCTTTGTCTTTGGAGACATGTATAGCAAGAAGTTGCTGTGGCTGAGGTCAAACAACCATTTTGAAATATTTTTTGGTTAGTGGTGGAAAGTTATCTACTTGATTTATTTTAAACCTGTAAAATTACTTAGGCAAATCCATATGTACAAGTATAGCAGTAGTTACCCATCAATTCCCTGTCCAATTTCAGTCCCATTATTCAGAAAGAGCATTATTGGGTTATTTCTGTTTTTTAGTCTAACTTTCTTTAAATTTGGGGCACCTGGGTAGCTCAGTTGGTTGAGCATCTGGGTCTTGATTTTGGCTCAGTTCATGATCTTGAGGTTGAGATCAAGACTTGGATTGGGCTCCAAGTTCAACTTGGAGCCTCCTGGATCGTCTCTCTCTCCCTCCTCCTCCACCCTGCCCCTGCTCACACTCTCTCTCTCACTCTAAATAAATAAATAAAATATTAAAAAATAAATTTTAATTATATTGTTTTCTACATTGATGACAACAAAATCTTGAAAATTAAATATCTCATTTCCCATTTTTTTGGTCTATGATAAGAAAGCAATTGATTTTTTTTCTTTGTCTTATTTCTTACCAGAAGCTTTTAGTATTTGTCCTTTTCTAACAAATTTCAGAATGATAAAATTCTGTGGGGATAAGCCTAATGTATTATTGTGATTATTTTTATTAATTTTATTTGCCATAGAGAGAACTTTGGCTCCGGTAAAGTTCTTTCAACTTCTCTTCTAATCATTTACCTGATCATTTTTCCTCTTTTCCTAATTGGATTGATCCCTCACTTAGCATAAATACAAATATAAATATATATATATATATATATATATGTATATATATTTCATTTCTTTTTCTCCATGATGTATTATATATTTTATTATCTCATGACAATCTATCAAATTAATGTATTCATATTATAGCAATGATTTTTATAATTTCTAAAAGCTCTTTTTCTATTGCAGCTTTATTAATTTTTTCCCTTTTTTTTAAAAGGCTGCAATGCCTTTTTGAATATACATATAAAAATTTGGAATGATTTTAGTTTCTTTTGTTCCCTAAATGATTTATTTCCTCTAAGTGTCAGTTCATCTGCAAATTGTATTATTTCACTTTGAGGTTTTTGGTTTTCTCTTATGTCTGCTGACCTTTTATTATCTGTTTTTTAACACTAATATACCTAATATGGGTTTCCTCTGTGTCATGTAGATAGATCTGTTTCCAAAACATCTCTTTCTAAGTGGAAAGTCTTTGTGGAAAGGAGCTTAAATAAGTGGGTGGGATATGAACTGTCAGGTTTCACTCTTTGATGTGTAAAAATGGACCATAAAGGAGACAAGCTGTGAGGCCCTCCCCAGCTTCCAAGTTAGTTCTTCCCACAAAGAACTTTTCACTTTCCTCCAAAACCTTTTGTTTTGTTTTGTTTTATTCTGTTTTGATAAAAGTCACTTGCATGATTTGTGTTTTTTATTTGTTTTTCAGTCTGGGGTTAAGTATTGGGCATCATGTACTCTCTAATCCAGGGTGAAGGATTAATTCATCAATACATTTCCCTCATGTCTGCTCTGATTTTCTCCTAGTCCTAGGTGTGTGTGTGTGTGTGGGTGTGTGTACTTTTTTAAGGGATTTGAAACAATTTTTACCTCCTTATTACCTTAGCTTGTACAATTTCAACCAATAGTGTACTGCAACTCTCAGAGCTTTGGCCTTGCATTCGATCTAGTCTGCATGTTTTTCATAATTTATTAAATCTCTTTCAGTAAAATATCTTTAACAAAGTCAAGCACAAACTTTGAATAACAGTTTAAGGTACAAAAAAAAAGCATTCAACTTTTTTTGCTGAAAATTTCTTACATATATGGTAAACAAAGTAACAAAAAAAGAAACAAATAAGCAAACCCTTACAGATCTCTAGACTGGTTTATTTTTTCCTAGGTGATATGAGGTTATTATAGTCTATAAATAAGATCAAATTATAATTTTCAACATGTAACACATTTCAATATGTAACACATTTCAATATGTAGCACATTTTCAATATGTAAAATTATTTTTATGGCTGTTAGTCTTATTCTGAAGCAGTATTATATGAGCCCTTACTATAATATAATTTTTTTTTGCTCTTCCTTTAAAAATTTATAAGTAGTGTTAAAACATCATGACTCATCAAAATCTGAAATGTGGATAAATGAAATCTTTTTGATTAGTAAAGTTGTTACATATTGATTAATTTTGTCACAAATAAAACTGTAATATAGTATAGGCAGGATCTGCAGGATGTGCTGTGTCCACTAATTATGGTAGCGTATCTCAAAGGACTAAAGCACTACAAATTGTTTGTACCAATCTGCAATCAAGTAAATTAATCCTCAGAGGAGTCATGTACCACAGTCTCAAGTAATCAGTAATAATTGTATCATATTGCTGAAGCACATTCAACGATGTATATTTTTTACCTACTTGCTGAACTGGTCTAAAACAAGAAATTTATTAAGCTGTGACAGAAGTTCAGGCCTATGATCAATGGAAATCCAAGAGATCCAAGTACATAGGTAACATTACTTTTACAAATTTCCCTTTTATTTCCTTATTGTTTTAGCTTTATCTATTCCTCTTAGGTAATTTTGCTAATAGTACATTTTTATTTACCTTGATACAAAGTAATATTAAGTGTTCAAGGATGTAAAAGCATAGAAAATATTCTTCATAACAAAATATAAATATTTTGATAAAGGGATTTATTTACTATGTCTACACTATTCTTTTAACTTTAAAAATGTCTACATTTTAAGCAGTCTAGCGCATGGCTGTGTAACTTCACATTTTGCAGAAAGCATATGTAAACTCCATATAAAAATAAAAATCGTACTATTGTAAGTAGTACTAAAAGCATGGATTAATGAATTTAACTCTGGTTTGAGTTATTTAAAATATGTCTTTGTTAATAATAATGTCCTTTCCAAAACCATTGAACATTATTTAAGTCTATACTTGGTTTCACAGTTATGTTTAATTAGCTCAATCACTTTTTGAAATGTAACAAGCTATAAAAAGAATGATTTATTGACAGAATGTTGAATGGCAAATTGTTAGCTGCCAGATTTGATCCCCAAATGATCACTGGATGTTTGGAAAAGTGAAATGTATCAAAATCATAGCATTTATAAACAGGTTTTATAGCTTAGGGGGTTACTGCATACATTTCAAATGGTTTCCTTTCTGTTTTGGAGGGTTTATAATACCAGATGAGTTTAATAGCATATGTATTATGTACTAAAGCTTTTCAATAAGACAGTAATTACATTTACAATACTCTTACTATGGTTATTTGAAATATGCTTTTGCCTAGGCAGATCTTAATCTTTGGCAATATAAAAAGTGCATGAAGTGAATATAGACTTTAATCCTGCTTATGGGAAAGTTAAATTAATACCCTATGGACACATCTTCTGCAGAGTTGTAATTATTACTAAGCTATAATAATATACACTTTCTTGAATAAATCCACAATAGTTTTACAAACAAGATTTCAGTTAAAGTTCACTTCCTACAATATCAATAAGCTAGTTTTATTGCCCCTTTTATAAAAACACATTTAATTTTAAATTTATCTTTTTTTAATGGATGGAGGGTAGTGTGCCAACATTATTTTGTTTAATTTAAGAAACCCTCAGTTATCATATTATCAGTTAGAAGGTGGTATGGAGAATGAGATTCAAACATAAAAACATTATAATTATGTCAGTAAAAATAATTTGAGTATCTAAATAGTTGATATTTAGATTTTTTGACTTTTAAAATTATGAGAAAAATATAGTATCTTGAAATCGAGGAAATGATTTAAAAGAAATATGAGATAAAATATTTCATTTATCATGGAATAGGGGAACAACTATGTTTATATTACATAAATCAAGTGATTACCATTAAGCACTTTACATTTGCATACCAATTTGCAAGTCACAGTGTAGAACAGAGGCCAATGCTTTATTTTAATAATATTGAAAGTATTATTATAATATCCCACTAAGACCCAGAATTTAAACACTTAACATGTAGAAAGATAGATTTCTTATATCTTAAAATGATTGTATATAAAAAACTAAATATGCAATAACTAATATTGTATATAAAAACTAAACTAAAACTAAACAAAACTAATTGTATATAAAAAACTAAATATAAACTATGTTTATATTACATAAATCAAGTGATTACCATTAAGCACTTTACATTTGCATACCAATTTGCAAGTCACAGTGTAGAACAGAGGCCAATGCTTTATTTTAATAATATTGAAAGTATTATTATAATATCCCACTAAGACCCAGAATTTAAACACTTAACATGTAGAAAGATAGATTTCTTATATCTTAAAATGATTGTATATAAAAAACTAAATATGCAATAACTAATATTGTATATAAAAACTAAACTAAAACTAAACAAAACTAATTGTATATAAAAAACTAAATATAAACTATGTTTATATTACATAAATCAAGTGATTACCATTAAGCACTTTACATTTGCATACCAATTTGCAAGTCACAGTGTAGAACAGAGGCCAATGCTTTATTTTAATAATATTGAAAGTATTATTATAATATCCCACTAAGACCCAGAATTTAAACACTTAACATGTAGAAAGATAGATTTCTTATATCTTAAAATGATTGTATATAAAAAACTAAATATGCAATAACTAATATTGTATATAAAAACTAAACTAAAACTAAACAAAACTAATTGTATATAAAAAACTAAATATAAACTATGTTTATATTACATAAATCAAGTGATTACCATTAAGCACTTTACATTTGCATACCAATTTGCAAGTCACAGTGTAGAACAGAGGCCAATGCTTTATTTTAATAATATTGAAAGTATTATTATAATATCCCACTAAGACCCAGAATTTAAACACTTAACATGTAGAAAGATAGATTTCTTATATCTTAAAATGATTGTATATAAAAAACTAATATGCATTAGTACTGCTGTACTAATGAAAAACCTATCACAGTGGGTTATAGCTCAATAGTCTGAACTCCAAAGATGACTGAGAACATCTGTAAAGCATAAGGAAAAAAAAAAGTCCCTTTGAAATGTTTTAAATTCTCTATTTGCAACTATCTGGATTATTGACCTGAGGAAACTTATTTTAAAGTGAGTTTCCTTAGTTATTTACAAACAAGTAAATATACTTAAAATATTTTCTATTTAAAAATAAAAAGTTCATATCAAATTACAGCATAAGGATAATTATTCCCAGTCCTCTCTTTCATTATTCTCATTAGCTTCACTCTGACTCTCCTTCTCAATTTATGCAATATATTCTCCCACAGGATATTCTAATATGTAAAACATTTCTATTATGTATTATCTAAAAACTCATCTTAGAGGTCATTTAGTTGGGGGACTACAAATACATATCATTTAGTGTGGTAACTCTAGTCACAGCTGCCTATAAGTCTGCATGGAGAGGAATTCAGAGGGAGAGTTGGCTCAAATTCCACAGAAAATAGTGCTGACATTATGGAATATCTATGTTAGAGAATGGGGTTGGGCATACATGCTTATACAGTTTTATTTCATCTTTTTCCCAATTATATGTATTTATTGATTTCCCATCCCCAGGTCTTAACATCATTCTCTTAAACAAAATAAGCTTTAGCTCAATATTAGTTTAAATCAATTTCAATGTATAAATTACTGTGACTAGGTGAAGATTATTCTTTATTGTTCCACATAGTGAAATATGATTTCATTTTCCTTCTTGGAGAGCTGTTTGCCTTGTTTCTCTTCTCCTGGAGTTAATAATTGTTTAACTTTTTTTTTTTCTTAATTGCATACTCTAATAGGGGAGATATCAATGTCTATTTTGTTCACTGATATATCCTAAAGTAACTAGTACAACATCTGAAACATTAAAAGATTGATCAACATTTCTCAAATTAAAAATACTTATTTTCTACTCTGTTTTAACTGTAAAATTTCTCTCTATACAGTCACATCAGTTAACTATTTGGTTCCATTTTTTTCCCTTTGGTTGCATTTTTAATATTGAAGAAACATGTTCTAAGCTCCTTTATTTTGCTGCTTATATCTAGACAAATTTTCTTTTGGCCTACTACATAGTTGTGATCCTAGAATATTTATTTATTATCATCTTGAGAATTTTTGTCTTTTTCCTGTGAAAGATCTCTTAAATCTTAGATTGCATAATATTCTTTGTCTTTGTTTCCTGATTTGTTTTTGTGACAAAAACAAAATCTCTAGAAACTTCCTGTGAAAAAAATGTGTAGATGAGGAATTTTTGCAGTATCTGATACGTGATATGGGATAGAGTGGCCTGATATTAAATTCTGGATTAGAAAACATTTTAATTTTTATGGCCTTTCAGATTTCCAGTAATGTTTTTGTAAAGTCTGACATACTTGTGATATATACGTGACATATTTTATATGACTTTCTGATATAGAGACATTGTTATATGAAAATATCTATCTTACATTTATTTTTTTAAAAGATTTTATTTATTTATTTGACAGAGATAGAGACAGCCAGCAAGAGAGGGAACACAAGCAGGGGGAGTGGGAGAGGAAGAAGCAGGCTCCCAGCAGAGGAGCCTGATGTCAGGCTCGATCCCATAACGCCAGAATCATGCCCTGAGCTGAAGGCAGACGCTTAACCGCTGTGCCACCCAGGCGCCCCTATCTTACATTTCTGACAAATTTGGTGTTTTTATTTCTTTTTTTTTTTTCTGGAATAGTTTTCCTCATGTGGACATAGCATCTCCTCATTTATTTATATAATTTTCCTGTCTTTTTCTTATATTGGATTTTTTTAAAAAAATTCTGCTTTGTGGAAAATTTCCTCAATTTTGTCCCAAAATTATAGTTGCACATATTCTTTTTCTTTTTTAAAAAAGTTTTATTTAAGTACTGGTTAGTTAACATACAGTATAATATTAGTTTCAGGTTTACAATATAATGATTCAACACTTCCATACAATCATCAGTGCTCTTCACAACAAGTGTACTTGTTAATCCCTATCACCTATTTGTTATCACCCACACTTCTGCCCACCTCTCTTCTCATAACCATTTGTTCACTATACTTGAGTCTGTTTCTTAGTTTGCCTCTCTTTATTTCCCTTTGCTCATTTGTTTTCTTCTTAAATTCCACATATGAGTGAAATCATATGGTATTTGTCTTCCTCTGACTGACTTATTTCACTTAGCTTTATACCTTCTACATCCAACCATGTTGTTGCAAATGGCAAGATCTCATTCTTTTTTATGGCTGAATAATATTCCATTGGGTATATATACCACATCTTCTTTACCCACTCATCAGTCAATGGACACTTGCGCTGTTTCCATAATTTTATATTGTAGATAATATTGCTATAAATACATTGCATGTATTCCTTTGAATTAGAATTTTTGTATTCTTTGGTAAATACCTGGTAGCACAATTACTGGATCATAAGATAGTTCTATCTTTTAACTTTGTGGGAACTTCCATACAGTTTTCCAGAGTGGGTACTCCAGTTTGTATTTCCATCAACAGTGCAAAAGAGTTCCTTTTTATCCACAATCTCGTCAACACCTATACTTTTTGTATTTTTTATTTTAGCCACTCTGACATGTGTGAGGTGATATCTCATTGTAGCTTTTGATTAGCAATTCCCTGATGATAAGTGATCTTGAACATCTTTTCACTGTCTGTTGGCTATCTTTGGAGAAATGTCTGTTCATGTCCTCTGCCCATTTTTTAGTTGGATTATTTGGATTTTGAGTGTTGAGTTGTATAAGTTCTTTATAAATTTCAGATACTAACCATTTATCAGATATGCCATTTGCAAATATCTTCTCCCATTCCATGGGTTGGCTTTTCATTTTGATGATTGTTTCCTTTGCTGTGCAGAAGCTTTTCATTTTAATGAAGTCCCAATTATTTATTTTTGCTTTTGTTTCCCTTACCTCAGGAGACATTCTAGTAAGAAGTTTCTATGACCCATGTCAAAAAACACTGTCTGTGTTCTCTAGCTTTTTTATGGTTTCCTGTCTCATATTTAGGCCTCTAATCCATTTTGAATGTATTTTTGTGTATAGTGTAAGAAAGTGGCTCAGTTTCATTCTTCCGTGTGTTGTTGTCCAATTTTCCCAGCACCATTTATTGGAGACTGACTTTATTCCATTGGCTATTCTTTCCCACTTTGTTGAAGATTGATTGATCGTATAGTTGTGGGTTCATTTCCGGGGTTTCTTTTCTTTTCTATTGATTTACACGTCTATTTTTGTGTCATACTGTCTTGATCACTACAGCTTTGTAATAAACTTGAAATCCAGAATTGTGATGCCTCCAGCTTTACCTTGTATGTTCCTCTCTCTCTCTCTCTCTCCTTTCTCTGAAACCACGGCTCCCTCTTCTCTACAGCACTGATGATCCATTTCTTCCCCAAACCATATCTCTGCACTTCCTACCTTCTTTGATGTAGTCTCTTTCTACTTGTAGCTGTGGAGTCTGTTCTGTCAGTCTTCAGGTTGATTTCTGTAGTATTTAGGATGATTTGATAGTTATTAGTTGTGTTCATGGGAGGAGATGATTTAGGGTCATCCTACTCTGCCACCATCTTCCTTACCTCTCTCTAATTTTTATACTATTTAATTTTTCTTTTCAAAGTTCAGATTCTTTGAATATCACCTTTTTTTTCATAGTATCTAGTTTATCATTGATACTTTATCTGCTCATAGTCAAGTGAATATATTTAGAGTTTTTTGGTTTCTTTTTTTTTTAAAGATTTTATTTATTTGACAGAGATAGAGACAGCTAGCGAGAGAGGGAACACAAGCAGGGGNTCATTGATACTTTATCTGCTCATAGTCAAGTGAATATATTTATAGTTTTTTGGTTTCTTTTTTTTTAAAGATTTTATTTATTTGACAGAGATAGAGACAGCTAGCGAGAGAGGGAACACAAGCAGGGGGAGTGGGAGAGGAAGAAGCAGGCTCATAGCAGAGGAGCCTGATGTGGGGCTCGAACCCACAACGCCGGGATCATGCCCTGAGCTGAAGGCAGATGCTTAACCGCTGTGCCACCCAGGCGCCCCTATAGTTTTTGTTTTCTTAAAGTTATATTCTGGTCTGTTGAATGTTTTCTTTGATTTTTAAAATTTAGGCATTTTTTTACATTTTTAATCTTTTCAGTTAGAAGCTTTCCAGGATCATTGATTTTATATTTTTTGATGAAGAACTAAAAGTACTCATTAGAAGCACTGTATGTGTTGGAACTTCCCAACAAAATGTAACCTAGGGAGAGGAAAAAACATACTTAGAGCCACAGAGTCTTGAAAGACCGTGGCATTTTAGGAAACTTAATTATGTAAGTTTGGCTAATCTGGGCATCAGAAGGAAAAACAAAAACAAAAAACCTAGTCTGTGCAAAAAACTCTCAGGAAATTAAAGCAGTGAAGTATAGAAAATGTAAAATGGAGAAACTCAGTGTAGAACAGTATAGTATAATGAATTTGTTACCCAGAATAGTTATCAGGAAATGTAGTTTGTTTTGGCAGTGTGAACTTTGACATATCCTTAGTCTGTGTGATTCATTTATTAGTTTAGGACAACTTTCATTTTCCTTCCAACTCTGAATTCATTGATGAAATGCTAACAATCACAGGAACAAGGCCTAGTTGGTAGATTACTTTGAAATTTAGAAACTTCTGCATCATCCTAGTGATTTGATGGACTTTTCCAATCTGGTAGCAATTTTTTTCCTACTCACACTGTAGAATGCTTCACATGTTGCTCCAAATATAAATTCACTTAATTCCATTCTGTCAAAGACTCCTAGGTTCCAATGAATCACAGAACCATGGAATTCCAATGATACTATAAACTTTATCATCAGTTAGCCCAACTACCCAACTCTTGCTGAATCCTTTTTGACAGCATCTCTGCCAGTGGCTCTCTTTACTGTGCTTGAATATTTCAAGTGATATTCAACAATGCACTCTCAAATAAGTCCATGCTTTAGACTGCTGTGACAATTATTTCTTATACCATTACTGTGGACGTAGTTCTAGTTTTAATGGCTTGGG
Organism: Ailuropoda melanoleuca; assembly: GCF_002007445.2. Taxonomy (NCBI): domain Eukaryota; kingdom Metazoa; phylum Chordata; class Mammalia; order Carnivora; family Ursidae; genus Ailuropoda; species Ailuropoda melanoleuca. The sequence continues at coordinate 31,964,523 of NC_048225.1, read as the reverse complement.
AGGTTGTGATTAAATGAAAACTATCATGAAGTGTTATTTTAAGAAATGGAGATAATGGATTTCCAGTGCCTCACCCAGTGTGTGGCTCTTTGGTGCTCAGAGTATGTTAGTGATTCTTCGCCCTTCAAATAATTGAAGGTAGAAATTAAATGATCTTTCTTTCAAATTCAGGATTACCTTCTCAGTGTGAACCAACCTGCATTTGCATAATTATGCTTCAGCTAAGAGGTCTTTTAAGTTCACTAAAATTTGAGGTTGTTCCAACTAGTTTGGGTTTTTGTTGTTGTTCTTGTTTATTCATCTGTTTAACATTCTTAGAATATGAAGAAGTCATTATGACACTTTGAAAGTGGAAACACAGACAGCAGTGAGGAGGCTGTTGAAATCATCCAGGAAGAGATAATAGAGGTTAGGCTAGCATATCAGCTGAGAAAATTGAAAGAGACAGATTTCAGGTACGTTCTGGTGGTAAAGTCCATAGAATATTCTAATGACTCAGAGTATAGTTGTTAGAGGAAAAATGAATCAAGTTTGTTGTACTGATATTTGGTTTGAAAAGCAGTGGAGATTGTGGTGCCATTTACTGTAATGGGGAAGACTAGTGGGAAAACACATATTGTTTGGACTTAAGTTTGAAATGACTAAAAGATATCTGAGAGATCTTAATTAGGATGTTGGCTGAAGATGGCTAACACAAAACTTATCTCACTTTAAAATCATGACCTGCTAACCTCAAAAGGGCAGCTAGTCATTTGGACAATACTACTATTTTTTGCTTATCAATTTGCTCTCCTACTGTCTTTGGTGATTCCCAAAGTTAATGTGCACACAAATCACTTGGAGATCTTATTAAAATGCAGTTTCTAAAAATCTCATCAGATACCTGAGAATCCGCATTTCTAAGAGCTCTAAGTGACACTAATGTTATTGATTGTCAGATTCACTCTGAGTACCAAGGTCTGATCTAGACAAAACTTTCCTAGTTTTATTTAATCTTATATTTCATAATGCTCCTTCCTCACTCAGCTGATAATACTGTTATTTAAGGAGAAAAAAAAATTAAATCAGAAGAGAATTTTTGCATTCTTTAACCATTAAATCTAACAATGCACTCATCCAGGAGGTCTTTCCTCTTTCAAAAGTGGCCTTCTATATAAGGCCAATTCCTCTACTTATTTATTAGACTGCATACCCTCTTACTTTCTCAAAGGCATCAACTCTTTTCCTAGCATCATTACATTTTCACTTTTTCCTGAATTATTCTTTTTATACTTACCTGCTGAGGTATACCTTTGCTTTAAGATTTTAAAAAAGTGTATTGATATTTCCTTTACTAGTTTATTTCTCTAAAGTATAACTTTCCAAAATAAGCATATACCTTTTTTCTCCAATTGCATTTTTTCCATTTTTGTGGTGATGGTTCTAGTAAATAGTTATTGCTAAGACCAGTAATTTTCTTTACATTGTTAAATCTAATGGTAAATTCTCAGTTCTCATTTCATCTCATATTTCAAGATCATTTACATAGTTCTTCTCAAAACACTATCTTCCCTTGGCCTTTGTGAAACCAACTTCCCTTTGATTTTCCTCTGACTTAACTGGTTTTCCTTCTTTGCCTTTTTGACCTCTAAATTTTAAGAGTACCTTAGACCTCAGTTGAAGGACTTCTTATCTATATACGGCTTTCTAGGTCATTTCATAATGTTTCATGGCTTTAAGTAGTATGTGTGCTCCTGATGTCCAGAAATACATTTTAGTCCAGATATTTCCACTGACCTACAGTCATATATGTGAGGTACTGTATAATTTATCGTCCAAATTAAAACACTTTTGAATGTGAATGTAATTATTCTGTGACAACATGTGTAAATGAAGACTGATGCTGGCTAAACAAATTTTTATGATCACCACTTTATACCCATTGCTTACTCACCATATACATTTGGATTTTATGACATAGAGAGTTGTAAACAAATATCCATTTTTGTCTTCTTGTGTAGAAATAGAACCCTGGATCTTTAGCTGAGCATATAACTTTCTAAAATAAAAGCTCTATTTCCAAACCTCTCTTGTCATTGGATATAACAAGATGACTAAAGTGCCGGGCAATGAAATATAAAATAAATTGTTACGTGCAACTTCTAGGAAGTGACTTAAATATATTGGGTGTGTCCTTCTTATATCACTTTCCTTGTTATTTTGCCTAGATTATGAATGCAGGTGTCATTTAGAATCCCTAGGTAGAAGCCAAATATTGAGTATAGCAATACAAAAAGATAGAAGTAGTTTTGATATTGATACTTCATGAGCCATCAAGCTAGCCTCCTGGACTTCTTTTATTTGAAAAATAAATACCTATATTGTTCTAACAGCTGTTAATTTATTTTTTTTTTTTTGCAATTGAATCTAATCTTTATATAAAGGTGACTAACACTTATTAGTTCATTTATTTATTTGACAAATATTTGTTAAATGGTTGGTACTGTTCTGGGCATTTGGGATGCAATACTGAACATAAAAGTTGTCTCCTCAGAACTTTAATCCTGATAAATCGATTCTTACAAATATAATAAAAAATCAACGCACTAAAAATAATATAAATTATATAGTGTGTTAAGTGATAAAGGTTAAGGAAAAAATGAAAAATAGATAATGGGGAAAGGGTTTAAAATTCTGGTCATAGGGAGAGGGTTAATAGTCTAAATGAGGTAAGACCCCTTCTTAGGCAGGTGAGAATAAGTAAAGAGTTGAACAGATGAACAGTTTAATACATCTGGAGGAAGGTCCTTCCAAGCAGAGGGGATAGTCATATAGAGATCCTCAGTTAGGAGTATGCTTGTTCTAAGTAAAGAAACTAGTGAAGCAGGAATTGACTGTTTAAGGGAGAGTATCAGAGATTAGGTCTGAGAGGTAGTGCAGAGCCAGATCATGGTAAAAACTGGTTTTTGCTCTGAATAAGATAGAGCTACTGCAAGATTTTGAGCAGAAAAGTGATACGATCTGACTTTGGTTTTAATACAATCTCACTAGCTATAATGTCAGATTTTACTGTAGTGGTAAGGGATGTGGAGTAAAGGGTAGAAACAAGGAGACAAGTTTGTAGGCTACTGTATTTTTTTTAAAAGATTTTATTTATTTACTAGAGAGAGCGTGAGTACCAGCAGGGGTAGAAGCAGAGGGAGAGAGAAAGGGAGAAGAAGACCCTCCCCTAAGCAGGGAGCCCACTGCAGGGCTTGGTCCCAGGTTCCTGGAATCATGACCTGAGCTGAAGGCAGATGCTAATCGACTGAGCCACGCAGGCGCCCTGTAGGCTACTAAATTAATCAAGGTGAGGAACAATGTTTGTAAACTCAACATGCCCTAAATGCAATGCCTGATTCCTCACCACTGTCCCCTCACCCAAAAAGGTCTGTCTGAAACCTTCTGTATCCCAGTAAGTACTTTATCCTTCCAAGCACTGAAACAAAAACTTTGGGTTCATTTGGAATCATTCAGAGATGAAAGCTCAGCAAAACATAGTGACATATAGATTTAATGCAAGTTGTTCCTGGGGCCCAGTTCCATCTCTGTTCTCTCTCTCTCTTTTTTCTTTTTAAGATTTTACTTTTAACTATTCTCTATGCCCAAAGTGGGTCTTAAATTTATAACCCTGAATTGAAGAATTGGATGTTCTACCAACAGAGCCAGCTAGGCACTCCTGTCTTTCTCAGTTTTGTTTAGCCATTTTTACAATTCTTGGATAATATAATATTCTCCCAATAAACTCTTCTCTATGACCAAGCTAGTTCACATTGGGTTTCTGTCACTAGGAGACATCTTATTACCGAAGTCTTTAAAAATACATACAATTAAAGTTCACCAATATTTGTTAACTAGCGTTTCTGTTAATTATCTGTTTGCTGAGTAATTATTAAATGCCAACTATGTACCATTTTAATTCAAATATTAAAAACAAGAGAACTGGCTTATCTTGTCTCTCTTTAAAAATAAAAAGAAATACCCATCAGTACTTTTGATTTTATAACTATATAAATAGTACTTCACCAAAGAAGAATTAAGTGAAGAATATGAGCACAATATTGCATTATGAGCTGTCACTGCCTCTTAAATGTGTTATACTCCTTGCCTGGAGTATGCTATGAATTTAAATGAATTTTAATTAATTTAAAACCACAATTAAATAATTGTAAGTTTAAAAAACCTATGATTTCCCATCAAATAGATGACAGTCATTGCTAAAGTTATGTTTTAAAGATTTCATTACTTTGACTTCCATTATTTTCCAGTTTACACAATAATAGGAGAGGTGTGTTTAAAGGGAATTTATGTAAGAGAGAAATGTTTTTAAGTGATACAGACCTAAATAGTCTTACTAGCAGGATTACGTTCATACCAGGTGACATTATATAAAGACAACATTATAGTATGTTCCCTTAACTCAATATAGTTAAACATAGAAACAATAGAAAAGTATAAATAAATGTAAGGGACTCAAATAAATTGAACTTTTCATCTGATGAGTAAAATGATTTTCTTTAAATAAAAATTTCTTGGTCTATCACATGGATAATCCAGTGCAGAAACAAAAAATATAACCACTTTTGGGATTATTTCACCTCTCTGTAAATATAATTTAAAAATTTTATATGAAGCAAACTAAGAGAAAGACAAATACCATATAATTTCACTTGAATAAAAAAAAATTAACAAGCAACAATAAAAAAATAGACTCAAATACAGAAGGCAAACTGGTAGTTGTTAAAGGGGGAAGGGGGTTGAGGGATGGGTAAAATAGATGGAGATTGAAAAGTACAAACTTCCAGTTATGTAACAAGTCATGAAGATGAAAAGTACAGCATAGAGACTATGGTCAATAATATTGTGATAACAATGTACGGTGACAGATGGTAACTACATTTATGGTGAGCACTAAATAATGTATAGAATTGTCAAATCACTATATTGTATACCTGAAACTCACATATCATTATATGTTGTCTATACTTCAATAACAAATGTAAAAAAAAAATAGATGTACTAAGACACCAAAGGAAAAAAAAGAAAGAAAGAAAAAGAAAAAGAAGTTTCACCATACAGAGGAATTATTCAATTAGTTTGAAATTAAGGTAACTAAGTTTCAGCAGTTTAAAAAAGAGAGAGAAATAAATTTATTAGGAGTTCATTATTAAACTCCATGTCAGTATAATTCTAGAATTCATGCAAATAAAGCTTTGTTGATAATGTTTACTCTTTTGTAGAACACTTTACACTTCTAAATAATTTTAACCCAGTTTTAAAAGGAATAATATATTTCTAATTTATTTAATTCACAATGGAAAAACAATTTGAGAAATGATTAAATATTCTTATCTCAGAGAACAGATAGCACACAGAAAAAGATAATTTCTCTCTACGATTCTTTCCTTAGCTTATGAAAGAATACCTGTAATCATTAGGACTTGTTTCCTACTTAAAGATTGGAAGGTAAAATAGGTTGATCCATAATATTACAGTTACTTAAAGTCTGTTTTGTGTCTCAAGAGTGACATAAATGTCACATGCATTCATACAAAGCACATCTTTACAGCTTATTCTTCCCTAGTGGAAAATGCATTAATAGTTATGCCTGTCTTTCTTTACTGTTTATTAAGATAAATAGTTATAACCTTTTTATTCTTCTGTGTCCCAGGAGTGTAGTTTAGATTAGAGTACAATTTATGGATTTAAAAATGAAGTAAAAATAAGTACCTATAACGGTATTCAAATCTTTGTGGTATTTTATATAATTTTGTTTACAGGAATACTTTAAACTAACACATGTAGACAAATCACAATTTTGGGATTCTGGGAAATAATTCGGTATAAACATTCATTCCATTTGTTACATACACATATACACAACACATAAAATTCCATCTTTATTATCATTTTATTTTAGTTTATAAATGAAATTTTTGCTTTTATTTAATGGATTTTATGAACAACTAACTGGTGAAAATAATTTAAAGACACTACATAAACATTTACTTAAGTCATAAAAGATAACATTTATTTTTGTTCTCAGTAACCTATTATTTAGAGACTCATCTCCATGTATTTGATTATTGGTGCCACACTTATTTATATTTCCAAAAAAAACTGAAACAGGAAAAATACCTTGTTTTTCTTGCTTTTATATGCAACTTGGTATGAAAAAATAACCACATTTTACAAATATGTGATGAAGGGATGAAATTAATGTAAACTCCTTGTCTGTAATTTATATCTATATAGATTGTATACATCTATAAAAATACACAACAAAAAATGAGACAATGTGTATGCATTTATAGAAATAAAAAAAAGGAAGGAAGAGGAGGCAGGAAGGGAGAAGGAGGAATGAAGAAAGGAAAGAAAGAGGAAAGAAAGAGAAAAAGTTATACAAAGTTACACAAAGTTATGAATTTATCCCAAAGGAAAAATAAGGTGTCTGACCCAGACTCAACTTTACTTTCTCTGATCTGAAAATTTCTTAGAAGTTTAGTTTTTCATATGATTAAAACATTAAAAAAGAAATTTCAAACCAAACTTATGAAGATTTTTAAAACCTATTCACATTACATTTATAAGCCAAAGCAGCATAATATTGTTCATATATAAATCATTGCATTTTGGAAACTGATTCAAACTTAAAATACTTGGACATTTTTTAATTAAATGTATTGCCCTGTATCTTGATTGTAAGTTAAAATTATAAATAATTCCAATTCTAACATAATGGTGTAAAGTTTCTATTGCAAGATTATTTGTGTTTAACATCAATAATTTATTTGTATTTATTCTCCCTTGTCTTGTCTTCATTTTTAGTAGCTGTTGATTGATTTAAACATTCTTCAATACTAAGCACCTAAAAAAAAAATAAGAACTATTTATTAGGTATGTAAACATGAAGAGACAGAAATGACCCTACTCATTTATTCTTCACCCCTTTGGTCAATTAACACTTTCTCTCGAGAGTGTTAATGGTGATCACATCTCCTCTGGAACTTTGGCTCAGTTCCTGCCAACTTCATCTTCCCCCTTCCCAAGGAGGCCTAGGAGTGGGGCTGAAACTGATAGCAACTCAGATGTAGTGCTTATTCTAGAAACCCTTGTGTGTGATCAGAGATTGTAGTTTAACAGTAAAATCCTCTCTGCCCACAAACTCTATCCTATCCTATCCTATCCTATCCTATCCTATCCTATCCTATCCTATCCTATCCTATCCTATCCTTTTCTATTCTATTCTATTCTATTCTATTCTATTCTATTCTATTCTATTCTATTCTATTCTATTCTATTCTATTCTATTCTATTCTTCTCTATTCTATTCTATTCTATTCTATTCTATTCTATTCTATTCTATTCTATTCTATTCTATTCTTCTATTCTTTCCGTTCTATTCTTGCCTATTTATGTCCATCAAAGAAAAAGAAAAAAAAAATAGCTCACTGATCCACAGCTATTTTATCAGAAACAGAGAAAAGTGAGTCTAAATAACCTTAACCACATTAACTTATTTAGGTAGATAAATTCAATAAATCACAACGTATTTCTGGTTTCATAACTAATACCAGTCTAAAGTAATTTTTGGATTCATTTTGAACTAAAATATACTTACTGCTTACACTCTGAAAAGTTATTTTCTTTTCCAACATTTTCCAAAATGTTGATAAAAATATAAGATACTACTAGGGTGTCTGTGTGGCTCAGTCAAGTGACTGACTCTTGATTTCAGCAGGTCATGATAGCAGGATTGTGAGTTTGAGCCCCACGCTGGGCTCCACACTGGGCATGGATCTTCCATTTCTTCTCCCTCTCTGCCCATCCCCCCCACTTGTGTGGTCTCTCTCTCTCTCAAAAATAAATAAATAAATAAATTAATTAAAATAAACTCTACTGACATAGTCATTTTGGTACATTATTTTAACACAAAATTTGTTGTATTTATTTTATTTTATTTTATAATGTAATTAAAAAGGGTATGAGGTGAGAGGTTGATTGTTCTATAATTAAGCATATAAATCATAAATTCATAGGAAACATATATTTGACTCTTATAATAAACTAGGAAATAGCAGAAAGACCACCTAGTCCTGAGGTTAATAATAATTTTACTAAAACATTTAAAGTCATTATGAAAATAATTATATCTTAAAATGTCTTACAAACTATTTAACAAATGTAAGAAATAATATTTTACTTGAAAAACCATGGTTAGAATTTAAGTGGTTTCAAAGTATGGCCATAAGCTATTGAAAATGCCTTAGTCTTTAACAAAATAACTAGAAATGAATTTTAGCTTATCTACCAAAGAATTTCAGTCCAAATGTAAAATTTCAAAGTAGGCTACCAAACTAAAACAGCACTATTGTATGAGTTTTTAGAATTCCCTTTCATGTATTTCTGATATCTATATATATATCTATACAAGATAGCACACATAAATCATTTATATAGCATAAATAACATAGCCCCCCCCCCCAAAAATACAGGCCAAATTTTCTACTTCTCTGTGTAGGTGACTGGATGTTATTCAGATCTGTACATATTCTTGCCAAAAAACTGTCACGACATCTCATATTTCATATCTTTCAGCCCTGTATGTGGCTTCATTTGTACCTTTCCTCCCTTACATCTCTCCACAAAAGTTTGCCTGCCAACTGTACCTGGCTAAACAGCCTTCTCCATCATGAAGACTTTTTTTTTTTTTGAAATCAAAATAAAACTCTGCCATTTCCTTAGCACATATGTGGTATCTTTGTTATAGAAAATCCACCTTGCAACTGATATGAATATAGCCTTCTCTCCCTCTAAATATTAAGTTTCTAATAGGCCAAGATCACCCATGTATGATATGTTCATATCTATTCACCTTTCTATTTCTCATATCATTTGATATGTGCTAATGGTGCTAAATACATTTTTGTTGAATTCAGCTAAATTGGTATATAACAGGTACGACCCTGATACACCCTTAGCAGTTGTGTGGCATTAGGTAAATTAGTTAGCTTTCTGAACATTAGTTTTCTCACCCATCAGAAAATGTTAATAATATTTATAAGTTCTGTAGGAATTTCACAATAGAAGTTTAAAAATGATTATCACAGTGCATTGCATATAGTAGTGGAGTTATTCAGGAAATGCTTGTTACCTTAATCTAAAAGAGTTCTTTAAAGTTATGATATGCCTACATCTGGCTACCGCATTCTGTTTGCATTAGATAGCATCATTTTATTTTTTGTTTTTTAAGGTTTTTTCTTTTGTTTTTTTTTTAAGATTTAGTTTATTTATTTGACACAGGGAGAGTACTAGCAGGGGGAGTGGCAGGGAGAGGGAGAAGCAGGCTCCCACTGAGCAGAGCCCAACATGGGGTTCGATCCCTGGGCCTTGGGATCATGACTTGAGCAGAGAGCAGATGCTTAACCCACTGAGACACTCGAGCACCCTAGATAGCCTCATTTTATTAATTACCTGAAGGTGATTATATCTTCATATATTCTCATTTAATTTTCATTTGAGATCCTTTTTTTTCTTAAAGATTTTATTTATTTGTTTGACAGAGAGAGAGAAAAAGAGCATGAGCAGGAAGGGAGAGGGAGTAGCAGGCTGCCCGCTGAACAGAGAGCCCAACACGGGGTTCGATCCCAGGACCCTGAGGTCATGACCTGAGCCCAAGGCAAATGCTTAACTGACTGAGTCACCCAGGCACTCCAAAATTCTGTTTTTTATACAGTTATTATTCCCACTTATGAGGAGTTCACTTAAGCAGCCCTTGTCAGAATATAGTATTAAAGCATTTCAAAAATTATTCTAATTCATTTATGTTTCTTTAAAATTGTCTTCTCATACATTATGTGCCATTTATACATATGTATATATGTGTATATATATATACATACATGTATATATTTAGCATAGCTATTTTGGTTTTCTTATGAAAGCTGATCATATATTAATTATTAAAGATGTGCATTAACTGTCACTTATTTGGCAAAAATGTTTCTGCCTTTTTAAATTATGTTGTTTTGTGCTGTACAGAGCTTTAAAAATGTACATTGTCAGATATATGGATTTTGTTATGATTATTTGTCTTATATTTAGTCTTGCTGATATATTTTATATATATTAAAGTATGTAATGATATACTTATAAATCATTTTTCAATTGTTTCTACATGTATTTCCATGAAATATTTTTTACATTATTAGGATCATAACTTTTCACATTATTCTGTATTTTTTACATGTATACAGTGAACAGTTTGACATGGAATCAAATATCAAAGTTGGTAGTATGCACATTTTAATGTGTTATACTGAGTATGTGAATCCACAAAATTCTTTCATAATTTAACACTGGATATTTTATCCAAAAGCTTTACTTAGTTTTGAATTCTAGATACAAGATATATAATATTACTAATGTGTATTAAATATAACAAACATTCCTCTTTCTTGAATATATCCTAAATTAATGAAATAAGATTTTTTAAAGATTTATTTATTTATATTCAGAGAGAGCAGGGGAAGGGCCAGAGGGAGAGAATATCTAAGCAGACTCCTGGTGAGTGTAGAGCCTGATATGGGGCTCGATCCCATGAGCCATGAGATCAGGATGTGAGTCCGATGTTTAACTGACTGAGTCACCCAGATGCCCCAAAGAAATGAAATTTTAAGTCACTTTGGCAGGTCATCTTAATATCTAGTAATATGAACAGCTTTTAAATACTTTATTATTTTTCTAACAAGTGTTATCTGTTAGTTTCTTTACCCCAGTCATAAAGATTAAGAAAAAAACTGCTATACTTAAAATCATTATTTTTATTCCTTGAATGAGAAAAACTAAATCACAATTTTAGGAAAAAGCAGGACACAGCATGAAGCCACTAAGGGAGAAAAAAGAGTAAAGCACATTTTATTTCCAGGAAAGAAGCCAATAATTGTTACTCAGAACACATAAGGAGAGCGTGATTTTAAACATTTAGAGGAAATCATGAAAGCTTGAAGGGCTTTCCTCCAGGGGCACCTTGGAGGATTTCATGTTTCTAAAATAGGAAACATTTATCAAGTTTTGAGTACAGGAGCAGTTTCATGCTACAATGGCAGCATAACTAGAGCAAATGAACTTTCTAGCTTCAGTGGTCACTGTACTACTTCTGTCAACATGGTTTTCTTTTTAAAAAAATTATGTGTATATAAATTATATATATAATTATTAAATATATAAATTATGTATATTATCTTGCATATTAATGAGAAGTAAGAGGAAAATTTTCTTTTTCTACAAAAATACTGACTTTTCAGAATAATGGGTAAATTGTAAGTATAAATAACGTGCTTTAATTAAAATTTCCCAACTTAATTTTTGTGACTATGTTCTAAAGGAATCAAATATATATTCAATGCTTTTTTTCTATTATTAAATTGTCATACTTAAAAGACACTAGGAAGCACTGTTCTCCAATGAGAATGGCCATTTTAAAGTTATTTATATAGAATTGAAAAGATTATACATTTTCTCTGGCAGTACCAGTCATACTCACCTTGAAGAAAGCAGAATGTGATAGCAAAAATAGTGACAGCCTTTTTGAAATAAGTAAATGAATAAATAAATAAACAAGCATAAAGCAGATAATTATGAAATTTGACCTTTTAATCTTGGGGGTAATTTTGCTTATTTTTAGGAAAAATGTCTAATTACCACAAAATATATGATCTGTTTTTAGATAAGAACAAGCCATGTTATATGGGATTTGCTTGTTTGCATGCTTGTTTCCTGTGTATTTATTATTTTAACATTCAATGAAGAGTCTTCAGGAAGAAGCAGAGCAAAAACTCAGTGACAATATATGAAAGATTTTGCCATTTCAATTTAAAGCAGATAATCAATGATTACTAAGCTTCTTGACATTATCATATCCTGTCAGTCTATAACCATATTCTTTCCCTTCTTGAGCCTACACTTGTTTTAACTTAATGTGGGATACAGATGCTTTGCAATTTCAGTTATGTAATTAGCGAGTGCCAAAATGTTCAGTACTAATTTGGAGTTAATTAGACTTGATACATATCTACTCTATGATGTAATAACTGATCTGCCTCTTAAATTCTTGGACTGTACTCATTTTCCCGATTCAGTTAATTGAAATGTTTGCTCCCCTTTGTGTCAGTTTTTGGATTTTAGGATATGGAAATATAGAAAATGTTAGAGTTGAAACAATGATAATGTTATTCCTTAATACAAATAGGAACTTAAAGGAATTTATGGGACAGCAAATACAGGATACTTTGGCCAGGGAGAGAGTCATGAGAAAGGCTTCCTAAAGAAAGTACTCTTTGAGTAATTCTTTTTCTTAAAGCAGGCATTCAAGGCTTCTTTTCCTTGCTCATATATCCACACAGCTACATTTGATTTCAGATAAAACAAACAGAAGTTCATTACAGGGCTTTCTCACAGCTGAATTGAATTATCTTAGGTAAGACTTTTCAAATTGAGAGAAGTAGGCCGTTCACTCAGCAAGGGTGGGGGGGAGTGTATATATATATATATATATTTTTTTTTTCAGTTTCTTCTTAAGCTGCTTTTTCTGATGACTGTCTTGCAGTTAATAAAAATCCCATAGGAGGAATTTTCTTAACTTCTTATTTGAAGCACAGAGAAAAACTAAACAAGAAATGGAAGCATTTCTAAAAGCTTATTCTATTTGGAAATTTGAATTTCAGATGTGTGCTGATTGCCACACAGGTACAAATAGCACAGTGGTACAAATTTTAGAATGATGTTTCAAATCTCCTCAAATAGTAATATTCTTTGTTTATGTGTGATGACATTCCTTTACGCTTTGTATTCTGTGCAACACACAGTTAACAAACAAAATATAGAGTTAAGTCATATTGAAAGGGTGAGATGATATAGCAATGGGATACCTATTTAAATTTTAATCATATGCAGTAAAATAACTTGTTTCAATAGAAATAAAAAGAAATCATTTATTTCAATAAAGGACAAAAGGAAAGGAATCAAGAAATTATGTAAGAATGTGAGGGAAGGGGCGCCTGGGTGGCTCAGTCCTTGGGCGTCTGCCTTCGGCTCAGGGCCTGATCCCGGCATTCTGGAATTGAGCCCCACATCAGGCTCCTCCCCTGGGAGCCTGCTTCTTCCTCTCTCACTCCCCCTGCTTGTGTTCCCTCTCTCGCTGGCTGTCTCTCTCTCTGTCAAATAAATAAATAAAATCTAAAGAAAAAAAAGAATGTGAGGGAAAAATCTAAAACATATAAAAGCAGAAAGGGAATAAAAAGAGAGTGTTGTGTTTTGTGTTTCTTAGTGCTCTATTCCTAGGAGATGCTCAGTAAATAATTGTTGACTATTTACAGACATTGCAGAACTTGTTAACTTTATTAATTTTTAATTAAAAATTGTTACTTATTATTTTTGAAATATCATTGACACAGTGTTACGTCAGTTTCAGGTGTACAGCATAGTGATCCCACAACTCTATACATTATGCTATCCTCACCACAAGTGTAGCTATTAAGTTTTATTATGTAATTCCACCATAACACCTTGTGTCTAACTTGATCCCTGTACCAATTCCATGATGGAAATAATTTGTTTTGTGAGTACGTTTCTTCCATTACTCTCCAATTATCCTAGAGTACATGATCTAGGTCATAATTATTTTTTATCTCCATTACCTATTGAGTCCTTGTGCCTAATAGATAAGTCAAATAGACTGAACTGACATAGGTACAATCATGTCAATAAACACCATCATCATCAATGACAACAGTTCTGAGAAACAACTTGACTTGCCATATCTACTACATGGGCAAATGAAGTGTATAGCTTCCAATCTAGAGGTACTTATAAAGCTAATTGGGAAACCAGGATGAGATGGCTAATGGTTTTCTGAAGCATGCCTTTTCGCAAAAGCAACAAAACCTATCCATTGTTGTTTAAAAATCAAGGAAACCAGGGGCGCCTTGGTGGCGCAGTCCTTAATTGTCTGCCTTCGCTCAGGGCGTGATCCCGGCATTATGGGATCGAGCCCCACATCAGGCTCCTCTGCTATGAGCCTGCCTCTTCCTCTCCCACTCCCCCTGCTTGTGTTCCCTCTCTCGCTGGCTGTCTCTATCGCTGTCAAATGAATAAATAAAATCTTTAAAAAAAAATCAAGGAAACGAAAATTAGATTAGCAATTACACCTAAATTCATTGCAAATATATTATGAACAAGCATTAACACTCACCTTTAAAAGTTTAAGAATGTCATTCATTCATTCATTCGATAATCTTGTGTGTAAGCAGAAAAAAAAAATTAGGAAGTCAAAGAGAGCACATAACAAATGAATCAGCATATAGTAAAAGGGAGGTGGAAGAGCAATGAAAAATAAAAAAAATAAAAAAAAACAGTAAAGATTGCAGATAAAAAGTAATCAAACATAAGAATAAATGTATATATTTTATTTTCAAATGTACACATTTGCGACCTATTCATGAGCCAAAAATTTAAACCAAAGTTATCTAATTGCTGAGGAGAAAGAAAAAAAAATATTATTAGTTACATAATTTAGTATCCCCAAGATTAAAAAGACAGAAAATCTTCAAGTGCCCAGGAAAGTTGCATCTATTCAACTATTCTTGGATTATGTTATGGATCGCTCTGTAATAATAAAAAGTATCCTTAATTGTTATCCTTACAATAGGCATAAATATTAAGCAGAGCTATTTGTAGCAGTCATCAAACAATATAGTCCAAATATATCACTTTATTGGGATCTGGTTAGATCCAAGAATATTTTTTAAGTATTTGGAAATTTGGCTGGAGTTTTTTTATTTGATTTTATTCACTTAAAAAATTTTATCTGTATTGAATTGTGAATATACATTTGAGAGTTAATGAACTGAGGAAGGCCAATATCTAGAATGCCAGTAGAATTTCCTTGACTATAATTTGGATTCCTGTGTTTTAGGAAGCAATTGACCTGGGATTGAATTTTCACTAATCCCAGCAACAGAAACTGACTGGAATTTGGCCTCTGGAATCAGTGAAAAAGAGACTTCATGTCATGGACATGGCACTCTTAAAAACACAACATGATTTGAAACTACTTCAATGCAGAGTTAAGTGAGCAGTAGAAACTCCACAGTTATGGGATGGTCAATATCCTTTTAACATGAAAAAGAAAATCCAGACAGAAAAAGATGTTCACCACCGCCAAAGTACATTCTCTGTAAGGGAGCATCCAGCATTGTGCAATAGTATTTCTTGATATACCATTTATAATTTTGCTGAAAATTACCCACATAAGTGAGTAATTTAACTTGCTTTGATAATTTAAAAAATGAAGAACACTGGTTATTTTCTGTCAGCTCGTTCCTCTTTTTTCCTTTTTGATTGCCCTTGAGTATTCTCTCCTCTTCTCCCCTACCTTCCTCTCCAGTACTTTCCTTTCCTTTGAAACAATCATTTGGATATTTTGTTTTTTCAAGATGCCTGATACTAAATGCCAAAACAAAACAAACAAACAAAACCTAAATTAAAGCTAATTAGTTTAATTGCTTATGTAGGAATTCTTGTTTGAGATAGTAAAATTATATCATTTACAAATATCAACAGGTATGTCTTTTGGTTCTCTATCTTAAGAAGATAACAATGTATACAAAACTTTTACCAGATTATTTAGGAAAACCAAAACAATGTAACCAGAGTAGGCCTCTAACTTTATTTTATTTTAAATAACATTTTTAGCTCTATTTTTAAATAATACTTACAAAGTATTATTAGAGCCACCCCCTCACCACCACCAACACACACACATACAAACAGCAGAAAAGTAATCTGAGTTAGATTAGGGATCCAAATTCTGGTTCACTGTTTAGTGTGTCCATAATTCTAGAGCAATTATTTATCTTCTCCAAGCATTAGTCTCTTTATTGATAAAATAATAGTATCTTTCTTACAGAATTGTGTGAGGATTATTTAGTGACATGATCCATATAAAATACTTAGTTTAATGCCTGGGTATATAGTATATACTTTAGAAATGTCAATTATTAATAATAATCTCACTACTACTACAAATTAAAACTATGTATAATTGCAGCATTGTTGTAGTGTGGCATATGTCCTTCTACTTTCACTCTATCAATACCAAACATATTAGCAATTCCTGCTGAATATACACATTTTCAATGTGCATTTATTTTGACTATTTATATTTGGCAATGTGACTATTGTGAATATGTGAATAACTAAATCATTTTTGATGCTAATATGACATTTAATGGCATGATAGCTTTCCATTATAATGATCCTTAATGACTTTTACATTTTTTCCCCAAATTATCTCTCTTAAGCATAATGTTGCTATGGACATACTTAGGCACACATCCTTTTATTAACATCTCTCTTTCCTTTTTCCCTTAAAATCCAACTGGACTGCTTAATGAAAAGTTGGGTGCGTATGTAAAACTCTAAATAAGTAGAATCACAGCTTTCCAGAAAGATTTTTAAAATATACAATCTTATCAAGATTTTACTGGAATGTCCATTCCAAAATCTTGCTAACAAAAAGGAGTTTCATTACATTTAGACTATAGTAATATAATAGATTAAAAATATTTCATTATCATTTTGATATACTTTTATTATTATGATTCAATATTTCATATGTTCATTGATAGTTTTTCCTGTATGAACTGCCTGATTGTAATTCCTTGTCATTTTATGTTGATAATGTTGCTTTTACTTTAGAATTTTCTAAAAATGTCCTATGAGTTTGTGTAGGCATTTGTAACAATTTTTGAATTTGCTATTTACTGTTTTTGATGAAAATAAACCTTACTTTTATATACACTATACCAATAATCTTTTGCATAATTTATTTCTGATGTTAGTATTGTATTTATAGATGACTTATATAACACACAATCATAATTCACCTATATTTTCTCCTAGTTTCACCTAGTTTTAATTTAATTCTTTAATTCATAATACACAATTGGGGAATCTCTATTGTGAGACATATGTTTGAAATAGGTGTAGCTAATTATAACAGATACATTTTTTTAAAAAAATTGATTTGCTCTGGGTCACCTGAGTGTCTAGTCGGTTAAGCGCTGGCCTTTGGCTCATGTCATGATCCTTGGGTCCTGGAATTGAGCCCTGCATCAGGCTCACGCTCAGCAAGGGGCCAGCTTCTCCCTCTTTCTCGGTCTCCTGGCTTGTGCTCTCACTCTCTCTCTCTGTCAAATAAATGAAAAAATCTTTTAAAAAAATTCATTTGTTCAACGATTTAGGAATTCATCATAGTCTAAATGCACATACAAATATGGGTCAGTTTTTGAACTCATATTTCATTCCACTGGCTGTTTGTACATTCTTTTTTTTTAAATAATTTTTTATTACATTATGTTAGTCACCATACAGTATATCCTTAATTTTTGATGTAGTGTTCCATGATTCATTATTTGCGTATAACACCCAGTGCACCATGCAATATGTGCCCTCCTTAATACCCATCACTGGCCTATCCCAATTCCCCACCCCCTCCACTCTGAAGCCTTCAGTTTGTTTCCCAGAGTCCATAGTCTCTCATGGTTCATTTCCCCTTCTGTTTTCCCCGCTTCATTCTTCCCTTCCTTCTCCTACTGATCTTCCTGCTATTACTTAAGTTCCATAAATGAGTGATACCATATAATAATTGTCTTTCTCGGCTTGACTTATTTCACTTAGCACAATCTCCTCCAATCCCATCCATTTTGCTGCAAATGTTGGGTAATCGTTCATTCTGATGGCTGAGTAATATTCCATTGTATATATGGACCACATCTTAATCTAGTCATAAGTTGAAGGGCATCTCGGCTCCTTCCACAATTTAGCTATTGTGGATAATGTTGCTATGAACATTGGCCCTTCTCTTCACTACGCTAGTATCTTTGGGTAAATACACAGTAGTGAAATTGCTGGACCATAGGGTAGCTCAATTTTTAACTTTTTAAGGGACCTCCACACTGTTCTATAAAGTGACTGTACCAACTTGCATTCCCACCAACAGTGTAAGACGGATCCCCGCTCTCCACATCCTCTCCAACATTTGTTGTTTCCTGCCTTGTCAATTTCTGCCATTCTAACCGGCATAAGGTGGTATCTCAAGGTGGTTTTGATTTGAATTTCCCTGATGACTAATGATTTTGAACATTTTTTTCATGTGTCTGTTAGCCATTTCTTTGTCACCATTGGAAAAAAGTCTGTTCATATCTTCTGCCCATTTTTTTGATTATTTGTTTCCCATGTATTGAGTTTGAGAAGTTCTTTGTAGATCTTGCATACTAGTCTTTTACCTGTAGTGTCATTTGCAAATATCTTCTCCCATTCCGTGGGCTGCCTCTTAGTTTTTTTGACTGTTGTCTTGGCTGTGCAGAAGCTTTTTATCTTGATGAAATCCCACAAGTGCATTTTTTTCTTTTGTTTCTTTTGCCTTTGGAGATGTGTCATGAAAATTTGCTGTGGCTGCTGTCAAAGAGGTTGCTGCTTATGCTCTCCTCTAGGGTTTTGATGGATTTCTGTCTCACATGGAGGTCTTTCATCCATTTCGAGTTTATCTTTGTGTATGGTGTGAGAGAGTGGTCAAGTTTCATTCTTTTTCATATAGCTGTCCAATTTTCCCAGCACTATTTTTTGAAGAGACTCTTTTTTCCACTGGATGTTTTTTCCTGCTTTGTGAAAGATTAGTTGCCCAAAGAGCCGAGGGTCCATTTCTGGGTTCTCTAACCTGTTCCACTGGTCTATGTGTCTGTTTTTGTGCCAGTACCATGCTGTCTTTGTGATCACAACTTTGTAGTACAGCTCGAAATCCGGCAATGTGATGCCCCCAGCTTTGTATTACCTTTTCAACAATTCCTTGGTGATTCGGGGCCTTTTCTGGTTCCACAAAAGCTTAAGGGCTGTTTGTTCCAGCTCTTTGAAAAATGTCATTGGTATTTTGATCAGGATGGCACTGAGAGTGTAGATTGCTCTGGGTAGCATAGATATTTTAACTATGTTTATTCTTCCGATCCATGAGCGTTGAATATTTTTCCATCTTTTTGTGTCTTCTTCAATGTCTTTCAAGAGTGATCTGTAGATCCTTTACCTCTCTGATTAAGTTAATTCCAAGATAACGTATGATTTTTGGTGCTATTATAAACGGAATGGATTCCCTAATATCTCTTTCTTTAGTCTCATTGCTCATGTATAGATATGCAACTGATTTCTGAGCATTGATTTTGTATCCTGCCACATTACTGAATTGCTCTATAACTTCTAATAGTTTGTGAGTGGGATTCTTTTGTGTTTTCCATATAGAGTATCATGTCATCTGCGAAGAGAGACATTTTGACTTCTTCTTTGCCAATTTGGATACCTTTTATCCCTTTTTGTTGTCTGATTGCTGTTGCAAGGACTTCTAGTACTATGTTGAATAATAGTGGCGAGAGTGGGCATCCTTGTCGTGTTCCTGATCTTAAGGGAAAGGCTTCCAGCTTTTCCCCATTGAGAATAATGCTTGCAGTAGGCTTTTCATAGATGGCTTTTATGAGATTGAGAAATGTACCCTCTATTCCTACACTCTGAAGGGTTTTAATCAGGAAAGGATGCTGTATTTTGTCAAATGCTTTTTCTGCATCAATTGAGAGGATCATATGGTTNCATTGAGAGGATAATGTGTTTCCTGAGGCTCTCCTTGTTGATATGATGTATCGCACTGCTCTATTTGCGAATGTTGAACCACCCTTGCATCCCAGGGACGAATCCCTCTTGGTCTTGATGGATAATCCTTTTAATGTACTGTTGGATCCTATTAGCTAGGATCTTGTTGAGGATTTTGGCATCCATATTCATTAGAGAAATNAGAATGATGTTTGCTGTAGGCTTTTCATAGATGGTTTTTATGAGATTGAGGAATGTACCCTCTATCCCTACACTCTGAAGGGTTTTAATCAGGAAAAGATACTGTATTTTGTCAAATGCTTTTTCTGCATCCATTGAGAGGATAATGTGTTTCCTGAGGCTCTCCTTGTTGATATGATGTATCGCACTGCTCTATTTGCGAATGTTGAACCACCCTTGCATCCCAGGGACGAATCCCTCTTGGTCTTGATGGATAATCCTTTTAATGTACTGTTGGATCCTATTAGCTAGGATCTTGTTGAGAATTTTGGCGTCTATATTCATCAGGGATATCAGTCTGTAATTCTTTTTGATGGGGTCTTTGACAGGTTTGGGGATCAAGGTAATACTGGCCTCATAGAATGAGATTGGTAGTTTTCCTTCTGTTTCTATTTTTTGAAATAGCTTCAGGAGAATAAGTATTATTTCTTCTTTGAATGTTTGGAAAAATCCTGTGGGAAATCCGTCAGGCCCTAGACTCCTATTTTTGGGGAAGATTTAGATCACTGCTTCAATCTCTTCATAATTAATCGGTCTTTTTAAAAAATCAATTTCTTCCTGTTTCTGTCTTGGTAGTTTATAGGTTTCCAGGAAGGCATCCATTTCTTCCACGTTGTTTAATTTATTAGCATAAAGCTGTTGATAAAAATTTCTAATGATCCTTCCTATTTCATTGGTGTTGGTCGTAATCTCTCCCATTTCATTCATTATTTTATTAATTTGGGTCTTTTCTCTATTCTTTTGAATAAGTCTGGCCAGTGGCTTATCGATCTTATTTATTCTTTCAAAGAACCAGCTTCTAGTTCTGTTGATGTGCTCAACAGTGCTCCTGGTTTCTAATTCATTGATCTCTGCTCTAATCTTGATCACCTGACTTCTTTTGCGTGGGTTCGGCCTGCTCTTCCGTTCCACCTCCAGCTTTTTGAGGTGAGAATATAAAAACTGCATTTTAGATTGTTCTATTCTTTTGAGTGAGGTTTGTATGACTATGTATTTTCCCCTTATGACTGCCTTGCAGTGTCGCATAGGTTTTGGACTGATGTATTTTCATTTTCATTGGTCTCCAAAAATTGCTTAATCTCCTTCTTAATTCTCTGGTTTATCCAATCATTCTTGAGCAGGATGGTTCTTAGTTTCCAAGTGTTTGAGTTTCTTCCAAATTTTTCCTTGTGATTTAGTTCCAATTTCAAAGCATTGTTGTCTGAGAATATTCAGGGAATAATCTCAGTCTTTTGGTATCAGTTGAGACCTGTTTTGTGACTCAGTATATGGTCTATAATGGAGAAAGTTTCATGTGCATTCGAAAAGAATGAGTATTCTGTTGTTCTGGGGTGTGGTGTTCTGTATACATCTATGAGGTCCATCTGGTCCAGTATGTCATTCAAAGCTCTTGTTTCTTTGTTGATTTTCTGCTTAGGCAATCTGTCTATTGCTTATAGTGGAGTGTTGAGGTCCCCTACTATTAATGTGTTATTTTCTATATGTTTCTTTATTTTGGTTAAGAGTTGGCTTGTGTGTCTAGCTTCTCCCCTGTTGGGGGCATAGACATTTATAATTGTCATATCCACTTGTTGGATACATCCTTTAAGAATAATATAGTGTCCTTCTGTATCTCTAACTACAGTCTTTAGTTTATAATCTAATCTGTCTTGATGAGAATTGCTACCCTAGCTTTCTTTTGAGGTCCATTGTCATGAAAAATGGTTTTCCTTCCCTTCACCTTCAGTCTGGATGTATCTTTAGGTTCAAGATGAGTCTCTTGTAGACAGCCAATGGATGGGTCATGTCTTTTTATCCAATCTGCAACCCTGTGGTGTTTTATGGGAGCATTTAGGCCATTCACATTGAGAGTGATTATTGAGAGATATGATTTTAATGATGTCTGTTGCCTGTGAAGTCTTTGTTTCTATAGATTTAAATTTCTGTGCTGTATCACTCTTGGGGCCTTTTTACTTTTATAGAACCCCCCTTAATATTTCATGTAAGGCTGGTTTGGTGGTTAAGAATTCCTTCAGTTTCTGCCAATCCTGGATGGTCCTTATCTCTCCATCAATTCTGAATGAAAGCCTTGCTAGATAAAGGATTCTTGGTTGCATGGTCTTCTCAGATAGAGCTTTGAAAATACCCTGCCAACCTTTCCTAGCCTGCCAGGTCTCTGTACACAGGTTTGACGTTATTCTGATATTTTTCTCTGTGTACGTAAGGATTTTCTTCTTCCTGGCTGCTTTCAATACTGTATCCTTGGATCTATTATTTGCGAATTGCACTATGACATGACATGGTGTAGCTCTGTTGTCCTTGACCTTGGGAGGGGTCCTCTCTGCCTCTTGGACACGAATGCTTGTTTCCTTTGCCAGATTAGGGCTTGTTTCCTTTGCCAGATTAGGGAAGTTCTCAGCTAAAATTTGTTCAAATATCTCTTCTAGACCTCTCTCTTTCTCCACCCCCTCTGAGATGCTGATAACTCTGACATTGGAATGTTTCTTTGAGTCAGTAATCTGTAATCTACATTCTTGAGATTGGATTTTTTTGAGCCAAGTTTCTGTTTTAACTTTCTCTTCTATCATTCCATCCTCCAATTCACTAATTCGTTCTTCTGCCTCATTTACCCTGGCTGTCAGAGTGTCTGGTTTAGACTGCATTTGATTCCTAGCGTTTTTAATTTCTGAGAGGTTTACTCTCATTTCTGCCCTTAGAGATTCTATATTCTTGTTAATATTTCTGTTAATATTTTTTTCAAGCTTAAAGATCATCTTGACCATTGTTACTCTGAACTACCTTGCTGACAATTTTGTTATATCCATATCCATCAGTTCTGTGGCACAGGCCATAGCCTCTGTGCCTTTTCTTTGCTGAGGGTTCCTCCTCATCATCATTCTGATGAGGAGAGGTTGCAGGGATGTCCAGAGCTCAAATTATTGCCCAGGACCCAGGCAGTGTGCACTTGTTTTATAGGGACCTTAGGCATGTGGGCTTCTTGTTTTTCCAGCCTGACATCTGGGGGAGGTTCCAGCCTCACTGATACTCAGGCAACCCTGTTTGGGTAAAGTTGCCCCATCCCTTGTGAAGGGGGATGGGGATGGGCACAATGTGAACTGGTATTTCCGGGCTTTTGTTCTCTGGGAGCTTTCCCTGGCAGTTTTCTGTGACTCTTCTGAGAGTTAGAGCCGCAGTGGCTGTATCCTAGCCTCTGTTTCGGAACAGAGAGATCGCAGTCCACTCTCCGCTGAGCTCACTTTAACTCTGTTTCTGTCAGTGCTGTTAAAAACCCTGCAGTGTCCTGGGTTGTGCACCCCACAGCCGCTCTCCCAGCCCTCGCTTCCAGGTCTAGCATGTCTCTGTCCTTTGTGCTTCTAACACCACCAGCCACCCCCAGTTCCCATGCACACTCCAGAGCTCCCTGTTTCAGTGTGGTTTGCGCGTGCTCCGGAACACTGGTTTTCCCTCTGATTGCCCTCACGCTACCGAGCTCCTGGTTTCAAACAAGTTCAATTGTGTGCTCCGGAGCTCCAGTTTTCAATTTGGACATGCACGTGCTCCTGAACCACTGGTTTCAGTCAGGTTCCAGTGAGCACACTGGAGCTCCAGTTTTTAATCTGGTCGTGCATGTTCCCAGACTCACGTTCTCAGTCTGCTTTCTTGTAGGTGCCGGTCCATGAGTCCAGCCCGTTCCCCAGTGCAGGTGTCTACTACTTCCCAGTGCCTGAGCTCGGTGGCTCCCTCTCCCTTCCATTTAATCTTCCGATAACTGTGCAGGGATTCACAGCTCCCCACTTTGTACCTCAATACTCAGCGCTGGAGATGTTTGTTTGTAGAGATCCAGATGTATCTTCCTGCATCTCAGGCTGATTCCATGGGTGTTCAGGATGGTCTGGTAGATATCCTGCTTGATTCAGGGGACCAGCTGTAAAAGGGGTCCCCTACTCTTCTGCCATCTTTTCCCCTTCCCCCTGCCTTTCTTTTGACATCCATTTGCATGATAAACATCTCTCCATCCCCTCACTTTCCATTCACAGGTATTTTTAGGTCTAAAATGAGTCTCTTGTCAGCAGCATATTGTTGTGTTCTTATCTATTCTGACACCCTATTATATTTTGATTGGAGCATTTAGTCCACTTACATTCAGAGTAATTATTGATATATATGTATTTAGTGCCATTTAATTACTTGTTTTGTCATTGTTTCTGGAGATTTTCTGTTACTTTTTTGTCTTTGTCACTTTCAGTCTTTCCTTTTCACTCAAAGAATCTCCTTTATTTTTAAAGATTTTATTTATTTATTTGACAGAGATGAGAGAGATGAGCAGGGGCGAAGGGTGGAGGCAAAGGGAGAAGCAGGCTCGCTGCTGAGCAGGAACCTTGATGTGGGTCTTGATTCCAGGGCCCTGAGATCATGACCCGAGCCAAAGGCAGAAGCTTAATCAACTGAACCACCCAGGAAATTCCCCTTTAATATTTCTTGCAAGGATGGTTTAGTGGTCACTGACTCCTTTAGTTTTTGTTTTCTGGGAAACTATTTTTTCTTCTATTCAGAATGATAGCCTTGCTAGATAGAGTATTTTTGGCTGCAAATTTTTCCCATTCAGCAATTTCAATTATCATGACACTCCCTTCTGGCTTGCCATGTTTCTCTTGAGAAATCTAAAGCTAGTCTTTAGGCTTACCCTTATAAGTTAAGGACTTTTTTTATTGCTTCTTTTAAGGTTCTTTGTTTGTTTGTTTTTCTTTGTTTTCACTATATTTTGCGAATTTAATTACAATATGTCTTGGTGTTAGCTTGTTTTTGTTGATTTTGATGAGAGTTCTCTGTACCTTCTGGATCTGGATATCTGTTTCCTTCCCCAGATTAGGAAATTTTTCAACTATTATTTCTTCAAATAAAATTTCTGCCCCTTTTTCTCTCTTCTTCTTTTTCTGGGACTCCTAAAATATGAATGTTATTACTTTTGATAGAATCACTGAGTTCCCGAATTCTATTCTCATGTTTCATAATTCTTTTTTTCTCTTCCGTTCAGCTTCATTACTTTCCATTATTTTGTCTTCTAGGTCACCAATTCATTCCTTTGCTCCTTCCAGCCTGCTGTTCATTGCATCAAGCCTGTTTCCAATCTTGTTTACTACACTCTTCATCACTGATTCTTTTTTAACTCTTTTACCTCTCTAGTAGGGGTCTCCCTGATGTCTTCTATTCTTTTCTGAAGCTCAGTTAGTATCTTTGTGATTGCTACTTTAAATTCTCTTTTAGACATGTTACTTATATATGTTTCACTTAGATCTTTTGAGGTACCTTATCTTAGTCTTTCATTTGGTTAAATTCCTCCATCTTTGCATTTTGTTTTAAGTCTCTGCCTTCTATGTGGCCTCTTATCTCCCGTTCATTGTGGAGTTTGTTCTGTCAGTCTTCTGGTTGATTTCTGTGGTATTTAGGATGATTTGAAGTCATGTGCTTGTGTCTGTGGAATCAGAAACCCAAGGGGCCTCCTACTCTGCTACCATCTTCCTCTCTTTCCTACCAGATTCACTCCTAAACTGTGCCCAGAAACATATACCATTGCTGAGTCTTATATTTTGCTTCAGGAACTCCTCTTTGGTTGTAATTTAAGAAATATTTGTGAATGAACCTAGTTTGAGAAATGCATTATGAATTTGTTAAATGAAAATTTTATAATAATAACATACAGTGAGAGCATTATGATTTGGAATAGCACCAGAATTGGCAAGATGAGCAGTTTTTGAATAAGAATTCTAATAAGCTTTTATTATGCCAAAATTTTTTGTCTTTTTTTTTTATTTGTCTCATAAAGAATAGTGTTTTCTTGGAAATTTTATTAGAATAAGAATTCTAATAAGCTTTTATTATGCCAAAATTTTTTGTCTTTTTTTTTTATTTGTCTCATAAAGAATAGTGTTTCTTGGAAATTTTATCATTGATTATAAATGTATTCTATCTAGGTACAAGTATACAACCCTCACATTAAATTAACTTTATGGAATTATTAAGTGAGTGCCTTTACAATGAGTAAACTGATTAAAATAATACTATGACAAAGAAATAATTGTGAATGTCAAAATGTGTTGATAAGAAAATAATTTATCATTTTATAATTTTTGTGACTGTAGAAAACTTGGCAAATGCAGAAAAGTAATGTGGTTCATAAAACTACCCATAACCCTAACTCCTAGATATGACTTTTATTGAATCTATGACATTTCAATGTAGGTTTATACAGCAATTTATATCTCTATTCTTCTAACTCACTTCATTTGGATTATTTCCATTTTTTAAAATTAATGATAAATAACAGTATAGGAAAATTATTGTACAAAAATATTTGATCACATAAATAATTATAAAGTATATATCATTTTAAAAATAAAATACATTTTCCCATAGAAATGCTACACTTTATAAACACTAAAACTAATGAAACTTAAACAAAATAAAGATTAGTTTCTGATAATACTCTAAGAGGTGAACCATATTGAGATTTAAACAAGTTTAATTATCTACTGAAAAGTTTTAAATTATCATCTAGTTTTATTGTCTGAGTTTTGAGTGATAAGTTGTTTATGAAAATATGATTCTATTATTGATCAATGGCTTAAAAAGATTTAGTACCTAATTCAAGTTAATGGAACATTTCTGATATAGTCATAATGTCTCTCACATATTAGGTAACCTCCATTTTTCCATATGAATTGTTTTTAAAATTGTTGGGGGATGGAAAATTACTATGAGAGGGTGATTCTGTAAACCAACTGTGGCTTTTTATCTATAGTAAGATACTTGTTCACATCTAATAACTACTCATCTCTTTTTATAGAACTCATGTACAGATTCATCAAAGTTATGACAACCTAGATGGGACTGAAAGCCACAAAAAGTCACATTAGAGACTTTAGGAAAAAAATGTAAAAGATTGAAAAGTCCTATTTTTGTATTTTAATTCATGGAAGCATTGAAAATGCATTGAAAGCATTTTATTCCTGTACAGAATAATGTTTAAATAGTTCTTTTTCCAGGTGTACACAAAAATTGGTGTGGTAAGTATGAATCTTAGGTCACAAAATGAAGTTGACATATAATGTAATTACCATTTTGTATTACTATTTCAAAGGCTCATTCTTTTAGATGGTGAAAACTTCTTATAAAACAATTGGGGGA
Source organism: Ailuropoda melanoleuca (assembly GCF_002007445.2). Lineage (NCBI taxonomy): Eukaryota > Metazoa > Chordata > Mammalia > Carnivora > Ursidae > Ailuropoda > Ailuropoda melanoleuca. The sequence continues at coordinate 31,937,409 of NC_048225.1, read as the reverse complement.
GGTTTCCCTCAGGTTTTTTGTCTAGGGTTGTCTTTAAATTTCATAGTATTTTAAAACTGAGGTTTGGGGGACAAAATCAAGAAAAAGAGTGAGAATTGGGATAGGCCGATGGTGGGTATTAAGGAGGGCACGTATTGCACTGGGTGGAGCATTGGGTGTTATATGGAGCACTGGGTGTTATATGCAAACAGTGAATCATAGAACACTACATCCAAAACTAATGATGTACTGTATGGTGACTAACATAACATAATAAAAAAATTTTTAAAAAAGAAAAAGAATGAGAAAATTTCATTAAGCATTTGCAAAGGAGAATGGGCAATAGGGAGGAATAGGGGAGTAGGCATTTTCTGATCTTACAGGATACTGCTGTCTGTATTCTCCTTGCTCTGTCCAAAAGACAGAGTCCTTTGTACCATATCCAAGCTGCTCTTGAACATTTGAGAAAACATTTATCTACTTCCCACAACATATATGAATCTTTCAGGGCTATATCAGACCTGACAGCCCACATAGTAAATGATGAAACAAGTCTCTTCCCCTGCCCCACTTCTCCCTCTTCCTCCTTGTTTACCAGTTCATCATGGAAAAACTATGGGTTCTTGCAAACTTTCAGATCCATGAACCTACCTAGGAGGTTCTATCATTCTTTTGGATTTCAATTCTAAACTCTGACCAAGACATCTTATAATATATATGTATTTTTGTAATTTTTGTAACATGCTATTAATGACAACATGAATAACCAGTTTCATGTGTGGGCACTCTCTCTCTCTCTCTCTCTCTCTCTCTCTCTCTCTCTCTCTATATATATATATAAAATCCTGTGGTCAACTTAATTAATGCCCAACCCTAGTCTTATAGATGCCTGAAAAAAAAAGTTAATTCAAACCATTCTGTATGAATATATTTAATGAAGTATCTTATAACTTCTTGTATCTCCCTCAAAGGCATTTCTCTGACTTTTTACAATGTCCAACAGAAGTAGGAAAATACAGAAAGAAATAATTTTTCTTCAAATAGTCTCCATCAGCACCCCTATAAATTTCTAAAGGTATGCCCATGCATTTTATTAGTGATTCTCTAAGTGTCTAAAGGTGTCAGCATGATCTAGGGACTTGTTGAAAATTAAAAATAAAAATAAGAATTTTTTAAATTAGAAATTAAAAATGTCAGGTACTACACTAGACCTATTGAATCAGGGAAGCTGGGGGCGGAGCCCAGAAACATGTGGTTTAATAATTTTACCAGCTGATTTTGATGTAGGTGAAGTTTGAGAATCTCAATATTATGTCACTCCTGTTCTTCTCTAAATATGTAACTATATTTTTTCCTTTTCTTCTGTCTAGACATAAAGAAAAAAAAGTAAAAAATATTTAACCTATGCATCATTATTAAGAGAAGAGTTATTTAACAGATATATGATTATGATTTCACAGAGATAGAATTTGAATCCATTTTATGCCACAACTTAATATAGATGCTTCAGCATCACCGTGCCTTCAATTTCTATTGTGTTTTTAATTTTTTTTCTTTATGTGCCAACTTTTGCTCCTTTCTCTGGCTTATGATCACATTCCTTGGACATTTGTTCTGCATATTCCCCAAATTTTGGCAGCATTCAAAGCCTATAGAAAGAGATGTTTTTTCCATCATTTACCCAACCTAATGGAGCTATAAGTTAGTGACCTAGTGCCATGAATTTCCCACTAGGAAAGAAATGTTTGGACACTCATATGTTTGGACATATGACTAGGAAAGAAATGTTTGGACACTCATACTGCAATAAGCAGGTAACATTTTCTTAATATTTAATGATCATTAACATAAGTATTATTTCATCTATAATGTTAGTTTTTCTGATCCAACATAAATATGATACCATAATGCTTGACATTTTTGATTTACTGTTTTGTCTCATTACTTTTTGGTAATGATTATTTACCTGTACGTATGCATTTGTGACATTACACACAATACTATTTCTAAGTAATTGAGAATGAGGTAACCAAAACCAAAATTTGCCATCCTTTAATACAGTTAAAAATAAAGTCTTAACAGGGTCTGGAGTGACTGAGCCACAAGTAAATTGACTGACATTTCATGTATGTGCACTGTACATTTTTAAACAGAATAGTCTCATTGAGACAGTGTTTTGAAAGGTATAGCTAAACTTGCTTTGCTGACTCTGGCCATTGGTATTCCAATCGCAATAACTAGATGTTGTCAAAGAAATTCAAGAAATGTGTGATGATACTAGGTAAGCATTTTGAATTGTAACATAGTAGGAGTACAATAAAGGGTATTTGTTAAATGAATAAATGAAGGATTGAAATCTGATGAAGACAAGATACTTTGTGCATTTATAAAAGTGAACCCATTAAATAAGAACTACATAAAATTGATATATATTTAAGCATAAAATGCATATAATCAAGAATAATAATCATTAAAATTATGACATTGGTCTTAAGTTCTGCCTCACTAGGCCAATAAAAACAAACAAACAAAAATCCTTGTCTTGTGTGACTAAGTTCTGTTTGGGTTTAGATTTCTTTCATAATAGTATCTGACCCTTAACACCGAGACTATGTTAGTGTAAGAATTTTAATATTTGTTACTACTGAAAATCAGTGTATTGGGTAGTATATTTATATTGTGTAGTATATTATACAATATTTTATATTGTAAAATACATTTATATTATGCATCATAAAAATAATGTGAAATTAACAAGTTAAAATAGTCTTAAATTAATAATAACTCTAACTCTTTCCTACAACAAGTTGCTGTGCAAATACATACAATTCCAGATTTGATGAATGTTTTTACATGACTTCTTTTAAAATCAAAACTTATCAGTAGTGGAATGTTTTGTTTGTTTCGATCTTTTGTTTTTATTTTAAGATTGCTTTCCATTTTTATTAATGTGTATGCTCACAGAATATCTATGTGCACGTTTAGTGACTCATTTCCTTGGATGTGTGTTCCCTCCAATGTATCCTACAAAACCTCAGCTGATATTCAAAGATTTGCCAACAAAAGATTTGGCATTCTCTATTCTGACTACTCCTTCCTTTGACAATGTTATTTTCCTTTGATGCATTCTTTCTGATGCTTTGAGGGTGAGAACTATGTCTTGCTCTTGGGAGAAGAAAGTCACTTAACGATTAGGAGCTAATCTGAAAATTACTTCTTAGGCTGAGATACAAGCACTAAAATCGGAAAATCTCAACTCAAAGTAGAAAGGGAGATGGTCTCACGACCATTTTCGCATCCAGTTAAATGCAGAATATGTAGTTCACAAGTGTGTGGATAGGCAGATGATAGATTTGTTTTAATTTGGCTTGTCAGGTTTTTAAAAATTCTTTTCCATATTTCCCTCTGTTATTAATTATTCTTTCAGAGCATATGATCCTTTTATAAACTCTATGAAAAGAAATCATGATTGAAAAAGTTAAGGTAACTGTTTATTTTGTCATGTCTTGAAGGATCACAATTCATAATCATATAACACAAGCTCCAAGAAAGTCTGCAGTAAATAGATTTAAACTTTGCATTCTAGAGCTTTTCAAATACTTTTTAATATTTTTCTCTTATTGATTGGGGTACTTTTCAAATCCTTCAAATTTAGTGTCCTGGATGGTTGAGGAACAACAATAAAAACAAACATACAAACACATTACAATATTTTTTTGTCATTCAAATCAGAAAACTTTAAAAAATAATATTGATGATAAGGTTGCACACCTTATTAAACAGCACAAAAAGTGTAATTATGACAATGTATGTAGTTTTAACACTGAGATATAAACTCACACAAAGTAAAATGTATGCAATATTTCTGCACGATGGATAACAAAACATGGCAGTAGGATTTGCCAAGATTTTTACTTCTAGACACTGTATAACAAATGGCAACAACATCATTTAGAGAATGAGATATTATGTTGCTTTGATGTAAAACATTGGCCCATTAATTTGGTGTCAATTAGTGTTTTTAAAATTTGGTAGAATTATGGGTCTATGGAAAGGGGTCTAGAGAAGGAACATATTTCAAGGGAAATATTTTTTTTATTTCTTTCAAGAGCTTACTAATAAATCACCTTAAAGTATCCATCTAAAGACAACTATTAATTGTTTCTGTCTTATGTTAGTAATTCATTGTCTGGCTCCTCCCACTGGAATGTAAACTCCATCAGGGTAGATTATTTTTGTTTTATTTATAGCAATATTCTAACTGCTGAGACTATTCATGGTAGATAATTGGCTTACAGTAAATACTTGTTGAATCAATGAATTATTGCTAAAAAATTAATAATTATTTATTATATATAGTCTTTTAGCTTTTTGACTTTTTTGTCCAGCCTTTCCCAGTCTTCCTTTCCCAAATTGAATCCCTTGTAGATTTGGAGTTGTACTCAGTGAACTGCAAATTTAAGGTACTTTTTCTGAAACTATGGTCTGAAATCATCTGCATGAATTCACCAGAGCAGTTAGTTTTAAAATGCCCACTCCATACATACTAAATCATACTCTTTGGTGCTCAGGCCCAAGAATATGAAAAAAGTACCCCAGACTGATTCTTAAGCACATGAAAACCTGAAAGTCACAGCCTTTGGCAGCCCAGCGACTTAAAGGAATTCCACTCCAGTGCCTCTTGCCTATCCAAGTGAAATGAGTTCCCTTGTACTTAACACAGGCTTTTAGGTAAGTAATGAAAGAACAGTGTTGGATGCTTAAGTCACATTCAGCTATATTGAATGAATGATTACTGGTGAATCTGAAATCAGACTCCTGGAGAACTTTCATTAAAGTTTTCTTTTAATAATAATAGATGTACAAAATTAATGATCAGAAAGAGTATTATTTTGCGTATAATTTCAATAGAGAGGCATATGCAAAAATTAGAATCACTTTCAAACTGCTTACAAGCAAGTTATTGCTTCACGTATATGCTTACATTAAAATACATAAAATAATTAAAAATGATTTTATTATCAGTCTATCTTTGAATGTGTCTATCAGCAAATAACTCTAGTAGGAAAGTAGTTAAGACATGTTTTATGAGATATATAACTATATTATATACTCATGTCCCTCTCTACACTTCTATAATTTTTATTGTGTAAACATGTATATGTGATATGGACAGTGGAAGCCAGACAACAGCTTTACAATACCCCTACTACAACCCACTGAAGGTCATTAGTTGAAGTCCAAGTTTCTGTCATTGAAAGCCAAGATTATCACTTTTTAACACTGTTGACGTTTGGGGCCAGATAATTCTAATTTAGGGTGGATTTGGGTGACTGTCTTGTGCATGGAAGGGTGTTTAGCAGCATCCCAAACATGTTCTCACCAGATGCCCGTAGCAAACTTTCCAAGTTGTGACATTTAAAAATATCTTCAAACATTGCCCAGTGTCCTATGGAGGTCAAAATCATCCCAGTTGAAATCTACTGATTTGAAGGGATCTGAATGGAACTGTATACTCCCAGGATATCACCTTGGGTGACATTAAACAAATTGATGGGAGCTATGTTACCTTTTACTTATAAACCTGATTAGTGAAGCCCAAATTATTTGTGCATGAAGTTCCACCAATTGAGTTAAGCATTAATTTAATCGATTCCACCTATTCAGATATATGAGATCTAGGACCATATCTTCTATCACAAATTTAACTGGGAAGGTGATTGTTATCCCACAAACGTATTTTGTACTTGTAGCCAAAGCAGACAATGCTACAAGAACAAGAGTTGTTCATCATCATTATAAATGTTAAAGTGATCTGAATATACTACAAACACACTATATTTCATTTAATTCTATAATAACTGGCAATGGCAGTGAGGCAGAGGTTGTAAGCCAGCAAGTCCTTGGAGAATTGACATAATAACTGTGATCAAGTTGGCCTCAATACCAGAGGTTTACAAATTAATGGTGAAGGGCACTTTTTATGTTGTCATGGGGCAGGAGCCATCATTAAACAGAATTGCAGTGCAAGTAATACCAGTCACAAGTTCCTGGGATGTTGCCACATTATCAAAATTGAAGCAATGATTGTCCCTGTAAATGCTTCCAAAGGCTATGTGCAGGATGATTATGGTAGTATATTTCAACAGCTGCCAAACAGTAAACTCAAGTATGAAATCACTGTATTTGAAAATATCTTTATGATGAGCACTTGGTGTTGTATGTATGTGTTGAATCACTAAATTGTATACCTGAAACCAATATTACACTGTATGTTAACTAACTGGAATTTAAATAAAAACAAAAAATATATCTTTATGAAATGAGGCTTAGCATAGAAATGTTAGCAAAGACATTCCACTCCAATCTGATATTTTATAAACTGGCTGGTTCTTCTTTGAGATTAAACAATATTCGGATTTTGAAGTTAAGTATCACAACAACAAAAGCAATATCTGAAAAAAGCAAAGATAATAGCTAATCATATACTAGTCTCTCTATGTATAGGACGCAAAAAAATTTATAAAGCAACAATTTAAAATTGTTGCCAAACTATGAATAACATAATATCAATACATATTCTGTTGATTTGCACCTTAATTTTTGGCTGGAAACTTTTTTTTTAAAGATTTTATTTATTGATTTGACAGAGAGAGACAGCCAGCGAGAAAGGGAACACAAGCAGGGGAAGTGGGAGAGGAAGAAGCAGGCTCCCAGCGGAGGAGCCGGATGCGGGGCTCGATCCCAGAACGCCGGGATCATGCCCTGAGCCGAGGCAGACGCTTAAGGACTGAGTCACCCAGGCGCCCCTGGCTGGAAACTTTTTAATGGTTACTTCTTTGAGGATTAATCTTGATAGAAGTCTATATCTTTACTAAAAAGTGAAAAGTCAGAAAATGAAGATAAAAGACCTTAATAGTATAGTCAAATATTTATATAAAATTTGTTATGTCCCTGGCCATCCTCTGTAACATATAAAATATTTCAAAACTTATTTGGGTAATTTTATGGAGTTATTAACATTTATTAATGCATAGGTGTTAAAAGTAGGGGAAAGACACAAGTGTAACATAAAAAAGCAACAGATTAGAAAACAGAGGTATATATTTTGACACCATTCTTACACTTAGAAATTTAATTTGATTCAGTTTTCTGACTTCATTTCTTCATTTGTAAAATTGTTTTTTGAGGGGGAAGAGTAAATAACACAATGCATGTAAAGAATCTAAAGTCTGATATATCACAAACATAACTATGCAATTTATGCTAATTACTATCCTTCCTTCCCTTCAAATAAGAGGATGAAGTCTTATTATGTCCTGGTACATTTCACTGACCTAAAAAGTGATGTGGCAAGACCTTGCTGAGAGGTCAAGTGTCTAGTACTGTATCTGACATGTAATTATTCAATATCTCTTATCAGAAATAAATAAATGTATTTCGGCAAAAAAAGTAAAATTTAATAACCAGAGAGCGTGCTCACAGATTTAATACACATAATTATTACAGCAATTTATTGGGCACAAAATTCACAATATTCTCTGGCATTGAGATTTTCATAATTCTCCTGTTTACAGATGAGGAAACTGAAGCCAAAACTTGCCTAATACCTTTCATCTAACATAAGGGAACCTAGGATTTAAACCCAGGTAGGAGAATTCACACTCTTATCTACTATGGTACACTCCTCTCTGTTCAAATTTTTAGAGATAACAATTCCTTCTAGTTTTGGTAAGAGAACATTGCAAACATATTCAGTATCAATTATATCTCCATAAGTATGTTCACAAAATGGGCCTTTTTTCACTCACTGTCACTTGATTTAAACAGATAACAACTCTGAGATAATATCCTCATTCTGAGAAGAGTTGTTTTTGAGTTTTTCATATGATAGGGCAAAACATTTATTTCTATTCTCTACTGTTGGAGAATTTGGAGATAGACCCCACTGGAATTGTTAGCTGGTTCTCAATGAATGCATCACACGCATTTTTGTGATACCAATTGAATAGACATGTTGGCATCATCTTGGCATAAATATAGTGATTAGGTTATGAAGCTCTAAGTTGTGATGTCTCCTGTGTTGCAATGATTGATCAACTTGTTTCTGTACTGCCTGCAATGTAGACCTTTGCACTTAGCAAAGATTGCTGTGGAACAAGATCCTTCCTTTAACATTGGGATTGTGTAGTCACTACTTGACATTATAAATTCATTCGATGTTGATTAATGTCCAAAAACCAAAACAATACCAGGAAATACATAAAGGATATTAAATCATAAAAATGCTTTCGAGTAATAAATTCTTAATTGATTGATAAATTTAAAGTAGCATTGGGGAAAGTCACTTTATATAAGTTTGACAAAATGTTCATCCCACAAAAACTGGATGTAACTATATTAAAAATCTAAGGAAGTGTAAAATTTTTGCTTTTTTTAAAAGTTCAAGTTCATTTGTTTGTTTTAATTCTGTTGTATTTGTGTAAGATTAGTGCTGTTGTTTCACAAAAACTCATATTTGTCTTTCAATTAAAATAGTTATTTATGGAAGATAGTGTGTTAGAGTCAGCTTGAATTCATAATAGAGTCAGTTACTTGAGTTCATAATAGAGTCAGTTAACTTGAGTTCTAATCATAGCTCAGATACTGAATACTTACTGGTATTATTTAGGACAAATCACTTATTGTCTCTGGGGTGCCACTAACTGGAAGATTTAGAGATATGTGTACTGCAAATAATTTCTTTAAATTATAACATAGTAGAATTAATATTTTCCTTGTGATTTCCACACTTTGCATCTTGTTGCTTAATACTTTTCTATCCTGATAAGATAAAAATTCTCTTTTAAAATTTCTTGCTTTGACTTCACATTTTACTGGAGTTCTGTTTATGAGTTCCTTTATATATTCTATTAGTTTATTTGTTCATCCCTATGTCAATAACATATAGATTAAAACTTAAAAAAAATTTTTTTTGGTCCCTTGTACTTCCATGTACATTTCAGTATTATGTTGTCAAATTCCTCCTGTTAAGAATTTGTCATTTAATCTTATTAAATCTATGGGTCAATTTGAGATTGTCAATTTTGGATTATTGAATCGTCCTGCCTTTGAACATGAATTTTCTCTCCATTTATTTTGATTGCACATTCTCTAATGGGTATATTCCTGTTTTCCTTATACTTTTTATTTTATTTTATTTTTTATTTTTTATTTTTTTAAAGATTTTATTTATTTATTCATTCGACAGAGATAGAGACAGCCAGAGAGAGAGGGAACACAAGCAGGGGGAGTGGGATATGAAGAAGTAGGCTCATAGCGGAGGAGCCTGATGTGGGGCTCGATCCCATAACGCCGGGATCACGCCCTGGGCCGAAGGTAGACGCTTAACTGCTGTGCCACCCAGGCGCCCCAATTTTTATTTTAAACATAATTGATATTTTATATTACTTTTTCACATTCATTGTACCTGGTGTTTATAAATCTAATTGATTTTATATATTTAGCCTACATCCAATAACTTTGCTAAAAGTCATTAAATATAATTCATCTGTATGCCATGATATCAGCTATATGAAAATTTATTAACACAAACATATTATACATATGTATATATGTGCAATAGCATCCATAGACCATATGCCTTCATATATATCAAATATTGTGAAATTATTTTTATAGTGTAATTTATATCATAAGTTCAAAACAATATGATTTTTCTTAACTTTTCCTTCATTTATTAACATATTACAATAAAACATGATGACAAATTCTTAGTTTCAAGAATAATGACTAATATTAATATTCAAATAATGCTGTATGAGATCATATGAGGAAAGGATTTTGGTGTGCTGGGTTAAGTGAAGATGACTTAATGGAGGAATTTATACACAGAGATCTGTCTGAAAGGAATGGATAAGGTAAATAAATAAATACAATATTTAAAAAAGGGGGGCTACCTGGGTGGCTCAATCAGTTAAGTATATGCCTTTGGCTCAGGTCATGATTCCAGGGTTATGGGATCGACCCCTGCATCAGGTTCCCTGCTCCTAGGAAGCCTGCTTCTCCCTTTCCTCTTTGCCTGTGCTCTCACTCTCTCTCTCTCTCAAATAAATGAATAAAATCTTTTAAAAAAAGGAATGGGTAAGGTATTCAAGAGAAGTAAAAAAATATGAGCATATTCTTGCATACGTGTATACACATTAATAACATGAATACTCAGTGACATATCATTTTGGTGGAATGGGGTGAATTCTATGAACTTTAATATAAAGTCCTGCCCAAATATATAATGGGAACTCAACTGAGAATTATTTATTACGAGAAATATAATTTCTTCCTCTTTTTTAAAACTAGTCTGGAAAAATAAACAATGAGAAAGTAGTTTTTGCAATGGTAAAATTTATCTTTCATATACTGAAGCTATTCCTTTGATAGACTCTAGTAATTTTATTTTTATGCTATTTCTAAAGTCACCTTAGAAGCAATAATATAAACTACATTGTTGCAGATTCCTTATTACTACTAGAGTCAAATTGTTAAGTTGATGACTTGAATAGACAATTTTCCTGTTCCTATTTTAGTAATCTTAGTTTCCTGAAAACAACAACAAAGAACACCTCAGAGTATCACTAATTTCAGTATGTTTAAGGTACAGACTAAAGCAGTATATTTCTATGACAGTGTATGTTTTAGTTTACTATAAATTTACTCAATGACTATTATTGACTTGGTAAATATTTCTCATGTTAACCCAATATTAACAAACAGTAAAATTTGGTTAATAAAAAATAAGCCTAGAAACTAATTATGTAAGAAAGAGGCAGAGGCCATAATATTTTTGTTAAAGAAAAATAAATCACTCAATTTGGCGAGGAATTCTATTTCTTTGAATAAGTTACGATTTTGAACAAGCCAATATTTTCTTAATGAAGTTTTTCAATGCAAAATTATGTGAAAAAAATATACAGAGCCAACAACAAAAAAATAAGGGAGTAGGGCAATATTTGTTAAGAATTTATTTCAATAATATATATTATTTTTATCAAAGTTCAGTCATTCATCCATCACTTGGGTATAATTGAACATTGAACATTTATTAGGTGAATACTGTGTAAATATTAATTCCAGAAGTAAGTCAAATGATTTGAGGGTACTTATTTATAAAAAATGCAACTATAAAATGAAACAGTTGATAAGGAGTAATTGAGCATATATGATTGTACTTTGGGTGAACAAAAATAAAATTATTTTTAAAAGGATAGTTATTGTGGTTATTTCAAATTAACGTTTACAGTGCACAACTTGAAGCAAGTTTTTACTCAATATAAATTCTGTTTAAAGATTTGACTAATGTGTTCAACTAATAATTTACATAAATGAAATAGGCACATGTATAAGAAGAAAAGCTTATGTGAATTTAAAATAACTAGTTTTTGCCATGTGAATTTAAAAACTGGAAATAAATATTCAGAAAATTAATTAACAGACCTTAGCAAAAATGTATATCCTTTTGTTAGTCCATAAATAATCAAGCACTACTTACCAACCCAAAGTCTACATAATAAATATGCATCCAAGAGTTGTACATTTGTACATAATAAGAATATGGTCACTGTAATTTTTTTGCCTGTGATATCTGTTGGCAGTTGTTTCATTTTTCTGATGTGGTTAAATAAATTGCTGGTATACTTCAACAACAGTTATTCCTGAAGATTAAGAAATCTCATGACTGACACCCAGAAATTTTAACTGGGTAAATTCTTGTAGGATTTTTAGAGTGAGAAATAATTGTCAGTAGGCTAGAAATACTTGTATGCATGAATAAGGCAGTATTTTCTTCTTTTACAAATTCTTTGAAGAACATTTACAATTAGGAAACATACTCAGTATGGTTATGTTTCATTTGTCTACAGATGGCTACTAGACTACAAAATCTTTGAGTTATTTTAATTGGAATTATTTCATAAAGTTCAGGGCATAGTAGATGTTATTATAATAAAATGCTATATAAAATGATAACTTAAGAAGTATAATGTGTGCATGACCAATGGAAACTTTTAAGAAGTAGTTATTTTAAGTATTTTAAGTGAAAAGGATAATGACATTATGATGTGATGAGGAGGATATTGATTCAAAAATTGATGAATATTTACTGTCTACTAGGCAATCTGATTCTTTACTCACATTATTTAATTTACTGTTCATAACAGCAACCCTATGAGGCAGAATATTAATATCTCGATTACACTTGTAAAGAAATTTACTTAAAACATCAAACTATTTGCTCAAAGTCACTCAGGTACTAAATGGCAGAGCCAGATTCAAATCCTGGTCTGAATTATTCTCAGAGACTGGTACTCAAGTTAAAGAAGTGCATTAGGTTTAGAAAAAAAGGTAGTCAGAGCAAGTTGTGAGAGAATTTGACAAATGTATTCGATTTTGAAATAATAACTCTATTGTTTTCAGAGCATTTTCACAAATATTTGCTCAGAAAAATAAGTCCCAAGACAGAACAGGCATAATCCCATCTTACATATGAAGTGACCTATCACAGGTTAAGAACATTGCTTTAAGTTGTACAACCTAATTGTAGACAAGTGGAGAATAAAGATGTGCCCAAAGCTGCATTTAAAAAAAATGCTTTTTGGGGGGCACCTGTCTGGGTGGCTCAGCTTTTAAGTGTCTGCCTTTGGCTCAGGTCATGATCTCAGGGTCCTGGGATCGAGTTCCACATTGGGGTACCTGCTCAGTGGGGAATCTGCTTCTCCCTCTGTCTATTCCCCCACCCATCCCCCGCTTGTGCTCTCTCTGTATCTCTCAAATAAATAAATAAAATCTTTTAAAAAATGTTTTGTTTTTACTAGTTTGCCAAATTACCAATTCCTAAATACATATGTTAAAAAGAGCTATAATTTCAAGATGAGAGCACTTTACAGGGATTGATGCAGCCAATATAAAGGACAATATGGGTTTTCATAAATTTTTTGATGAGCTAAAGTAATAATTATTCTGTATGCTTATTTCTCATATTAAAGAGGTTATAATTTTCAGGTTTTGTCTTGGTTAAGTTTAGATATCAAATAAGTAATTAAATAAATTTACTCATCTGAACCTAAAGGGAGTTACATGAAGGCTGTCTTCTAATTATCATCTTAACTATATATGTCTTCATATGGACAATATACATAAATAACCTAAGGAGCAGAGTTTTAAGAAGTGTTGTGATATAATGAAGAATTCAATTGTTTTGGAAAAACACAAACAAAAGGATTTGAAATTCATAATCATAGTTCCCTGTAGTGCTATATTATCTACAAAGTAATCACTAGACACATGACCTCATTTTTTAATCAAGCATTTAAAAGAGGTATCATTCCTGTATTATACCTGGGAGACATGAAAGGCTAACTCACTGACGCTCCCACATAGATGGTATAGAAACTTACCAAGATTAAATCCCCTGGTTTTTTTGCTATACCATGCCTTTATCCTGAACATCTAAACCTGAAATTCTCAATACATGTTGAAACCAAAGTCATATGAATGCAATTTTAGACTTCTTGTACTTATTTATGTTCAGATGACTCAAACAACATATTACATCCTTACCATTTTGTTATTGAATCTGGTATTACTTATTATTTATTGTGTGTATGATATCATATTGCAGATCATTAATTTGTTTTTATTTATGCAGGAGTATTTTATATCTAGTCTATTTAATTACATAAGTAAGAAATTTTTAAATTAATAAAATATTATTCTATCCCTAAACATCCAGAAAATAATTCAGCCCGAGAGAATTTAACTAGACATAATAAACTTACTTACTGTAAAGGTATACATTGTCAAATAGGATATCAAAATTTGTATCCAGGCTTTTTTGTAGTTCATTTGTTTTTGCTAGTTTGATTTACAAAGAAAAAGGTAAGATAATTGGGATGTGAATTTAAATTTTACTATGTAGACAACGGATAAAGTTACGTTTTGGAAAAGAGAATAGACACTCAAATATGAAATGTTTTTTCTAGACATCAAAAGCATGCTCCCATCTGGATTTCAGATTTTAAAATGAACCATATCCAAACAGAAAATGTTGTTTTCCAAAAAAACTAATATCTCTATGTTCAGGAATTAAATATTGATGGTTAGTGAGTAATAAGATAATAACAGAGGAAAAAGATTAAGGAAAAGTATAGAATTATTTTCAATTTATGATAGAATAATTGTTTTCTAAAATAATTTAACATAATAAATAGTAAGAGTGACTGTACATATGGTATTACATATAGTCCAAGCATATATTGTTGCATGTGTATACTCTCTCTCTCTCTATATATATATACTTTAAGTTACTAGGTTTATATTATTGAATTTGCTACACAAATACAAATTATATATGCATACGTATATTTTCAAAAATATAAAAAATATAATCACATACCCATGCTTTTTCGTGCACATGCCCCTTCTTTTCCATTTTAATAATCTAGTATTTTTCCTCTGCGTATGTGCTTCTAAAATCTTACATACATATGGTACATTTATATGTAAATACTAAGAGTATATGTGTGTGTGTATATATATATATATATATATATATATATATATATATATATGCTAGGTTTTGGAACATCAGCATTTATTTTGCTTAAAAAATGAGAACTAATTACTCCTTCTTTGTGTTTAGTGATACTTATTTGTTGTGACGAGCTGGTGTGGCTCTAATTGACTCCTTACTGTTTTTTGGCACAGAGAAGTCACATGTAGAAACACGGATGAGCATTCTTTATTTCAACATGTTTTCTTTCTGAACTTTTGTGCTTTTATTTTCATAATCCTTCTGCTCCCTTCCATAGGTAAGGTGGTAGACATATTTGAATTTGACATAATTCTGTACTAAGTACAAATGGAGTGTCCTTTCTAAAGCATATAATTTAATCAAAGCACATTATTTGTAGCAGAAATTGCTCAGTGCAGTCTGTCTGAGGTAGGACTCCAAAACTATAAATTATAGAACCTTCCTAGTCCAAGTTATAATAATACAAAGTTGATGTACGACACCCCTCCATCAATTCCAGGGGCTCTCTGTCTACCCAAACCTTCTCTAGGGATATCATCTGGGTACTCCTCTTGGTCCAAAATCTCTTAATTTATCTTCTAAAATTAGGATTTATTTTCCAGTGTGAACCACACATTTAAAACACACTGATGATCACATGGTCCCTGAGATTTATCATGACATTTCTATTCCTCAATATTTTCTCTTAGGCAGGAAATAAATTGTGGTATTTGAAAGCATGGCCTTTTGAGACTGAGCACCTTCATATGACTTTTGCCTCTGGCAGTTCTTAATTCTACAGTTTTAAGAAGGGTTCTTTATCTCCAAGCCTGTTTCCTCTTTTTTAAAATAGATAAAACAGAATCTGCTGAGAGGGATTTTGTAATGAATAAATAAAACAATCTACACAAAACCCCTAATATAAAACTTGGACTAAACTTTAAAAAATTGTTTCATTGTTTTGATTATTATGACAATTCTTATTATGATAATAATATTATTATTGAATTATCATCTTTAAGGAATATTTCATTCCATCATTTCTTCTCTAAATTTTACTTATTCATCAGGGTATAGCTTAAATTTAAAATCCTCTATAAAGTTTCTTCCAAAGTTTTAGGATAATTAGCCTCCCTATCTTCTGGAACAAAAAAGTATTCTTTATAATTCTCTTCTTGTTTTCTTTTTTTTCCTTCTTTTCTTTTTTGCAGTTTGTCATGTCTTGTACATGTATATGAATGGCAGTACCATAAATGGATATCAAGTGAAGTTTATACCAATTATTTTGAATTCTGTTAAGTTACAACTAAGTTCCACTCTGCTATATTTTTTGAGTTCCTCTTTTAACTAAAAAAATGTCAAATTGATTTCTATTACTTAAACTTATTCATGCATTTGTTCATGCAGATTTGAGGGAGTTGAGGATAATAGTAGTGGCTTATATTTGTTTTCTTGCACAGAGCTACTTTACTCTTGCTTCTGAATCAACACTTCTGAAAATTAAATGTATTACAAAGGAAAGAAGGACAGGTGGATTCATGTATTATTTCTCCTTTTCCTCCCCATCCAAGAATGGAGTTTATTGGATGCTCTGAGTTGGATTACATAAAATACATGAGTCCATGTGATCCTTAACTTCTATTAAATCAGTAAAAGGTCCTATAATTAAGAAGCCTTGTAGAAACATATGCTAATAAATTGGATTTCTGAAAACTAGGAGACAATTTTCGGGACGAGCAGATACATAAGGTGGCTTTATGTATCTTCTGTTCTATTTCCCATGTGAGATTTTTCCATGTAATGCTACCACTAATAGGCATAACTGCTGATGCTACCTTAATGTCTCAGTTTCTTAACTTTACATTGAAGAACAGAAGAGTAACTTTCTGAAAAGCTGCATGATGTCTAACGGTCAATAATTATGCGAGCCAATTCAACTTTACTGTCTGCAAATCTTATTCATAACCAAAACCAAAGTTCATAAATCTTACACTAATATACCTAATAGTTCATATAAATATGCTGCATGTGGTACACCTTATAGCATGTTCTGAAGATATCTAATTTTTCCAGGGAATTAATTTTGATAAGCGCATATACACATTACAATCAAACATCTAGGGAAATTGTACAAATACAAGGATGATTTAAAAATCTTGCTTTAAGGGAAAAAAGGAAAAAAGAGAATATTATTTTATGTCACTTACCTTATGAAAAGTAGCAAATGCTACTTTAGTTCTTATCCAAAGCAATAAGTCCCACACATTTGAGGTAAACAGAATATACTAAATCATCTAATCAATGTATACCTATCTCTTATTTAATATTCTGTTTATGGCTCTCATTGTCTTTTGCTGTAGATTCATATTGAGCCTTCTCTTTGAGAATGAAGGAATTGTAAGGCAAAAAAATCAGTCATATATTTAAATAAGAATATACTCTAACTACAGTCTCCAATTTTAAAATAGCATGACTCTTGCTTAGATGATATCTATTTCTCCAATAATGGAGAAAACAATGATTATTCCAAATTTCACATATGAAGTTATTGTTTAATTATTCCTGCTTATTTTCCTAAGTATAAGTTAGAATTTATAAGTTAAATAATTTATATGCAAAATATATTTGGACATTGTTCAACATTGTTCAACTTTTTAAATATCTTGTTTTACATTTAAATATCTTCTCATTTTATTGAAATTGATTAAATGTAATTTTAAGATAAAACCATCTATAGTATGTAATCTATAAAAGAAGTACTATGAGAAACATGGAGTTAGGTAAGCTTGGCCACTATTGAATGGATAATTTTGTGAGGTGCTATATTTTGGGGGCAATGGTGAGAATTCACTGGGCACTGGAGCAGAGGAAATTCCAAATGCAAAAGCAGAAATAAAGGAAGACAATAGTTGGCTTACTTCACAGTGATCCAGCTTAAAGAGGATGTTATTTAATGCCATATAGTTTGGGGAAGCCTACCTTTATAGGTACATTCCTATAGTTTTAGAAACATTCTCTATTATTTTTTTTAAATTTCATAACCTGCTTCATAAGCTAAGAAATTATTTTTAGTGTAGATAGAATGTAACGTATTGTCCAAGGACAATTTCTATAGTAAAATGTGTTGAATAACAAAAATTCAACCAAATAAATTTTAAAGATCTAACTGGTTTTATTAAATGATTCATGAATTGGGCAACACCCCACGTAGCACACAGAGGGGTTCTCTGAGAGGTTGTACAAAATGGAAAGTTTTTATAGGAGGGTGAGCAAAAAAGTTATTAGCAAAAAAATAGGATTGTTCCAGGCAAGGCTTGGGTGGGAGGAATGGAGCAAAGGGTCTTACTTATCTTGCAGATTACCCCATCTTCCTTTCGGGGATGTAGAGGGTCCCTGTGGCATTTGTCAAAGATTAAAAAATTCTTGACTGATCTCTTAAGTCTACATTTTTGGGGGAGATTGAAACTGCAATTAGATAAGTATTAAGCCCCAGTTTGGGAATTTGGTCTAAATAACACTATTTTGGGCCTTTGGATTTCTTTTTAATAAATGAAATTTGCCATTGTTGATTTTCATGAAAAATGAATATGAATTTTCTTCTTTGCAATGTTAAATTTTAATATGACAAGGTAGATGATATTATTTGAAAAATTTATCATCAATTAACTTTATGTTTCCATAAAGCCTTACATGTGGTAAAAACTTAGGAAACCTTTATTGCAAAGATTATTAATGTTAACTACTTAAATAGACAAAAGAAGCAAAATCCCCTAAATGAATGGATTTAATGACTTTAAATGAATTAAGGTAAACACTTAAAACTCAGAGTATTCTGAGTTAATTAAAATGATACACTGGCTTTGCCATTTCCAAAGGAATTAAAAACAAATAAAAATATTGATTTGAGGACTAGTTGGAAGAGTAGTGTGTATAGATAAAGAAAACCACTTAGTAATTTGGAGTGAGAGTAACATTGGAGAAAAAAAATGTTTTTCTTTCATGCAACTCTATAAAAACAGAGAAAAATGGAGCATATCATAGAACTGAGTCCAAATATGATTTTCACTGAATTATTTATTTTAATAGGTGTTTAGCAAGGAGGAGCATAGATTTGTCATTGTTATCATTGCTTTTGCTACCTGCAACAGGATAATAATATTGAAAATTAATTTTGGTCCATGGCCCTATTATCTGGCATTCTAATTACTTGGCTTAGTGTGTAAGGTCAATAAAACTAGGAAAGACAACATGTCAGAAAATTGGAATGATTAAACCTCTAGGGCAAATGATCAAAGGTGTTGAAATTTGCAGAAAGAAGGTTGAGGGGTGCCTGGGTGGTGCAGTTGGTTAAGCCTTTGCCTTCAGCTCAGGTCAAGATCCCAGGGTCATGGGATGGAGCCTGGCATAAGGCTCCCTGATCAGTGGGAAGCTTGCTTCTCCTTTGCCTCTGCTGCTCCCCCTGTATGTGTTGTCTCCTTTTGACAAATAAATAGATAAGATATGAAAGAAAGAAAGAAAGAAAGAAAAAGAAAGAAAGAAAGAAGAAAAGAAAGAAAAAAAAGAGAAAGAAGGAAAGAAAGAAGAAAAGAAAGAAAGAAAGAAAGAAGAAAGAAGAAAGAAAGAAAGAAAAAGAAAGAAAGAGAGAAAGAAAGAAAGAAAGAAAGAAAGAAAGAAAGAAAGAAAAATGAAGAGAGGGAGGAAGGAAGAGAAAGAAAGAAAGAAGAAAGAAAGAAAGAAAGAAAGAAAGAAAGAAAGAAAGAAAGAAAAAGAAAGAAAGAAAAAAAGGAAGAGAGGGAGGAAGGAAGGATGAATTGTTTGGTAGCTTGCTTGAAGTGTTCTCCCTTCTTAGTGTTAAAAATACCTGCTTGACTTTGTATTGTATTAGCAATTTAGGTGGAATTTTGCTATCTTGCTTTATCCCCACCCAATTGGATTTGAATTCAAATATTTATATCTTGCAAAACAAATCATCCATAATACGATAATGGTACTTTTTGCTTTTCCCCTTTACAATGCAATTTACTACTTTACTACCTTGAATAAAGTTTAAAATAATAATAAAATCTCATTTGTTCAGTAAACAGCTATTGTCTACCATATACTAAGTTCTAAGTTTGGCATAAGTGATAGAAAATGAATACAAGTCTACAATTGAATATTGTACATTACTGAATTTGAATTTCAGTGATGGAAACAAATGCATACAGAGATCATCACAATACAGTGTAATGCTTTTTACCATATAAAATGCGATGCACAGGAGATCAGACGTTTAGTTACTAACTTCGGACAGAGGAAGGTGGAAGTAGGCAAAGTATGGAAATAAGTTCAAAAAAAGAGATGATGTTTGAGCTGTTTCCTGATGAATGAATAATATTTTGCCAGACAAATGTGATGAGAATAGGCATTTCAGCAGAGAAACAGAGTAACACAGGCAACTGCAAATAAGAACAAAAACAAGAGCCACGCAGTATTTTCAGGGAACTGAAGTTAGTACTGTGTGGACCATCTAGGACAAGGGACAAAAGGCAGATTAAAAAGGTTTTGTTTTTAATACTAAGTAAGAACTGAGCTTCATCCTGTAAGTAAAGGGTAATAATAGAGGCTTATAAGGGGGCTGGGCGTTACTGGAAAATATTTGAATTCTAGAATATCTCATTTGGTATCATTATGAATAATGGAGAGGATGTGACACTGATAACAAGAAGCCAATAAACAAGGATCAAAATAGTCTTTGAGATAATTGAGACCTGAAGTAAGGCGTTGGGTACTGACAATAGAATTCTCATCGATAAGGTTATTCATAAATAAAACAAATTTCCAATTCGTTCTAACAATACAACAAATAACTACTTGAATTTATCAGGTTTTTTTTTAAGGTAAAGCAGAAGTAAATGATGAAAATGTTATTAGAAATATGTAGAATAGGAAATAGAAAACATCATTTTTCTCTGTTTTTCATTTTGTGCCTCAATGTAAAATTCATTCTTTCTAAACACTTATATTTTTAGTTTCTAAGTTGCAATCCATGTGCATTTCAAAAATATAACAAATACTGATCTTTTTCTCGTTATGAAACTAGAGAATGGAATTTAATTAAACTTCTTCCTTCATTCGGTAGCGGAAGCCTTGTCATTTTAATTGATATTTAGCCGAAGCAATATTGATCTGATAAAAGCAAATTTTTTTCACCTCAACAATTAAAACATTTAAATAAGCTCCATCTTCTTTTTGATGAAAGGACATAAAGCCACTATCAGCTGCCCATAAAATCAAAGAAAACATTAATAAAAGAATCTGCATCCAACAGCGGTTGGGCGTCTGCCTTCGGCTCAGGGCGTGATCCCGGCGTTGTGGAATCGAGCCCCACATCGGGCTCCTCTGCTGGGAGCCTGCTTCTTCCTCTCCCACTCCCTCTGCTTGTGTTCCCTCACTCGCTGGCTTTCTCTATCTCTGTCAAATAAATAAATAAAATCTTAAAAAAAAAAGATTCTGCATCCATTTCATTGGATCTCCTTTGTTTAACATTCTAATGTCTCTGGACTCGTCTGTGAGCTCCAGATACTCATTTTTTCCCACACTTTTCCACTCCTCTCTCTCTGTCCTTTCCTCTCTCTCTCTCTCTCTCTCACAAATACACATCACTCCAGTATTATTATATTTCATAAAAGACTTAAGTCTTATTTTCTAGGATTTATATTTGCATTTTTGCAGAAACGCTTTAAGAAGTGTACTTCTATACAACTGAAAGGCCACATGCTACCACTCTGCTCCTACCCAGAGCAAGTTTTTATCTGTAGTTGTTTTTGCTCTAAATTTTAGCATTTTTTAAATATCTAGAACATACCTCTCACAGGTAGGTATGGGTTTCTCTACTCAAAATCTCTCTAATCTAAAGGTTGGAGCCAGATTCAAAGGGCCCAGTCCTATATGGTGCAAGCTGAATTAAGAACACGGGTGTATACACAACAGCAATAACTCTCATTTAACTAAGGTGTCTGGCAAATTCCAGGTTTAAATATTCCCTCTGTTATTTCCTAGCTATTTGGTCTCAAGGCAAGTTCTTTAATCCTTCTGACCTTCAATTTCCTCAACTGAAAGTTATTTTGAGGTTAAAAGTCATGATGTGTTTAGTATGTTTAGAACAGTTCAATAAACCCAGAATAAAGAGCAGCTATTTGAGTTTAAAAAGGTGTTGAGAAGCTGATACCATGGACTAAAAAGTAGAGCCAAGAAGTTGGAGGATCTAGAAAAGCCAGGAAGAAGCAAATCAACCCTGCCAATATAGTTTTATAATTTTCAAGGATCACAATCAGTTTAATGAGACTATTTTTAAGATAATTGAAAATTATTAAAGTAAGCCTTTGAAAAAATACCGAAAGAATATCATTATTCCCTCCATTATATGCCTTGAAAACAGTGCCTCTTGCTAGGAGTTTATTTCTTGTATTTTCTGTAAAGGAGAGAGAAATCATAGTATCTTTAATGTGGAAACCAAAATATCTTGTCTTGTAGTATGAATAATCAATGGGGAATAATTGGATCGGTGCATATCAAATATATTTTTGAAGAAAGATATGGTTAGATCTACCCAGTTTTCCTTAGGAGAGACAAAGTACATGGATAAAAAATAAAGGCTTTTAGTGTAGTCAGATAATTCCTTCTATAGCATTGTTTCCATGCTTGTCTAATTCATATGTTTAGACAGGCCATGACATTTATTTGCACCTACATTAACCTGGATAGAATTTAAGAGAAAACTGTGTTGTGAAAAGGCTACTAATTTCCAATGACCCTAAAATCAGAGTAGAGTCTTGCTCTGCAAAATCAATCTCCTGATGTAAGCATTTGGCCGGTTTACGTTGAAGAGCTGGATCACAGCAATTACAGGCTTGTATTTCCTGGCAGAGAGACAAGCAAGGATAGATTTCCTCTGTTTTATGTTTGTGTTAATTTAACCTGTCAAAGTTAATCATCCTGTTGAAATGCCAAAGCAACAGGATGTTGAGCACCAGTGAGCTGCCTGGTGCTGTAGTTTTATTTCCATCTCTGCTAGAGACTTATTGAATGTCCTTTGTAAACCCCTTTGTCTCTCTCATTTTTTTTTTAATAGAATAACTAATAATCATCTTTTACATTCTGTTTATGCTATATTTTGTCACTTTAAATAATAATTTAATGATATAAACCTGAAATATTATTTTCTTTTCCCCATTTTTTAACTGTGCAGGAAAAGAAAAGCAAATTATTAGTACAAAAGTTACTTGAAAAACACTCTACTTAAAAGAGCTGATCTGTTTGTTACTTGGCATATAACACTGAAATGCTTATAGAATAGCTTTTCTCTAAACATACATATTTTCAAATGAGAAAGGAGCTTGCATTGAGTGTTTGGCAGAGAAGGCATTTCTTAAACCCTTTTTACCTTTCTAATAGTAAGAATGAGGATCTTCTTAAATGTGCAGAGATATCCTCATACTAACAAAGGTATTGATGTAACCTACATGGGCATAATTCCTTTTGATACTGAAACCTACGTCTATCTAAGAGAGTAAACTCTTTGAAATATAAATGTATCTATGATATAATTGTACCTATATCATAAAACTAATAAATTACAAGACAATTCCTATGGGAGGATTATTTTTCATAAAAATTATGTTTCTTAGACTAAAACAATCATGCAAGAATTAAACACAAAATGAGCAAACTAATTCTCATAGAAGCCTCCATTTTCTATCTTGATAATATATGATTATCTAAATTGGGTTGTTACTATGTCTTTCTTCTGAAATATCAAGCTCTTTTTCTGGCAAGAAATGCAAAAAAAAAAGGATAGACTTGATAAATAATTTATTGAATGTTATAGATGAGCAATACATAAAACTGTTTTAAGGTTGGTCTCTGTCTCACTCAATCTATTTACATGTCATTCTTTTACTTCAGCACTCATGCTAATTCCTCCCCTTCTCTAACAGGCATTCAAATGACCTATCCCAAATTCTTATATTATGCTTTGAAATGTGTTTATATATATATATATATATATATATATACATATATATATATATATATGTATATATATATATATAAAACTAGTTTTTTAAAAATTCTTTTAAATTAAAAAATTAATTGAAGTATAGCTGACATACAATATTATATTAGTTTCAGGTGCATAACATAGTGATTCAATAATTATATACTTTACAAAATGTTCACCATAAGTTCACAAGAAGTGTAGTTACCATCTGTCACCAAAGTTATTAAAATTTTATTTAATGTATTTCTTATGTTGTACTTTTCATTACTGTGACTTATTTATTTTATTTTATTTTTTTAAGATTTATTTATTTATTTGAGAGAGAGAGGGAGAGAATGTACACATGAGTGGGGAGAGGGGCAGAGGGAGAGGGAAAGTGAGAATCCCAAGCAACTCTGCGCTGAGCATGGAGCCTAATGCAGGGCTCAATCCCAGGATCCTGTGATCATGAGCTGAGCTAAAATTAAGAGTTGGACATCTAGCCAACTAAGCCACCCAGGAGCCTCAATGGCTTATTTATTTTATAACTGGAAATTTGTACCTCTTAATCTCCTTCACCTATTTCACTCATCCCCCAACCCCACACCATCCTTTCTGGTAACCACCAGTTATGAGTCTGGTTCTGTTTGTTGTTGCTTTCTCATTTGTTATATTTTTTAGATTCCACATAAATCCAGAAATCATATGGTCTTCCTTGGCTATTGTAGATAATACTGCCATAAATGTGGGGGTGCCCATAGCTTTTCAAATTATTTTTTTCATTTTATTTGGGGAAAAACCCAGAAGTGGAATTACTGGATTGTATAGTATTTCTATTTTTAATTTTTTGGGGAGCCTTCATACCATGCATCAATTTATGTTCCTGCCAACAATGCAGGAGTGTTCCCTTTTTTCCATGTAAGTAGTATTGATAACACATTAGGGTGGGTATTTTTAAATATTTTATCAATATGAGTATGTTTTTAAAACAATTCTTCCAAATTAATATATGCAGTCTTTTATATAAGCACAAATCTCCTTCCTATTTTTCTATTCTGAAAAATTGTGAATCAAATAATTTTTTTCAGCACCTTCTTAGCACAGGGATTATCAATGGAGACCTGCCTCTGAACCCATCAGGAACATATTGTCCTTGATCTATGGCTTCTCCTTCCATCAGGGTTAGTACTCTAAATATATCAGTCAGTCTTTTCTCTTGATTGCAAATACAAGTCTACATAAGACCTCTCCTCACATCTATCAAGATTCATCTTTTTTGTAACATAAGTTTTTTGCTTGTTTTATTAAAAGGATTTCATAAATTAAGGTAGAAATACAATAAGAATTTAGGGGCAGAGCATCTCTCAGCATTCCTAACAACATGCATGTAAGCTGTCTTTCATATATTTAAAAAGAAATAATACTAAACCCAAATCCAATCTGAAAGATGGTACCAATACAACTATTACAACTGTATCTTATCCAATGTATTACCTCTGTGAAACAGGGACACATGATGTCAGTGATCTAATAAAAGTTTTTGTGTATCATTAAGATGACAGTCAAAGTTGTTACCAACATACTCTTCTAGACTATAAGCTCCAGGAGGCAAAGAATCAGGTTTGTCTTCCTTACCATTACATCTTCAGTGGGTAGAACTATGCTTGGAACATGATAAAATTTGCTACATGAATGGATGAATGAGTGCAGAAACTATCTGAATTTACCTAGCTTTATATTCTCCATTTCTAAAATGGCTTAAGTTATTCTATAACAACATTTTATATTTCAATAAATTTGATTTGTATCTTAGGATATTGAAAAAGTTAAATTCAAATCAAAACCACACTGAGATACCACCTTACGCCAGTTAGAATGGCAAAGATAGACAAGGCAAGAAACAACAATTGTTGGAGAGGATGTGGAGAAAGGGGATCCCTCCTACATTGTTGGTGGGAATGCAAGTTGGTACAGCCACTCTGGAAAACAGTGTGGAGGTCCCTTAAAAAGTTAAAAATTGAACTACCCTATGACCCAGCCATTGCACTACTGGGTGTTTACCCCAAAGATACAGACGTAGTAAAGAGAAGGGCCATATGCACCCCAATGTTCATAGCTGCATTGTCCACAATAGCCAAATCATGGAAGGAGCCGAGATGCCCTTCAACAGATGACTGGATTAAGAAGCTGTGGTCCATATATACAATGGAATATTACTCAGCTATCAGAAAGAACGAATTCTCAACATTTGCTGCAACATGGACGGCACTGGAGGAGATAATGCTAAGTGAAATAAGTCAAGCAGAGAAAGACAATTATCATATGATTTCTCTCATCTATGGAACATAAGAACTAGGATGATCGGTAGGGGAAGAAAGGGATAAAGAAAAGGGGGGTAATCAGAAGGGGGAATGAAACATGAGAGACTATGGACTATGAGAAACAAACTGAAGACTTCAGAGGGGAGGGGGTGGGGGAATGGGATAGACTGGTGATGGGTAGTAAGGAGGGCACGTATTGCATGGTGCACTGGGTGTTATACGCAACTAATGAAGCATCAAACTTTACATCGGAATCTGGGGATGTACTGTATGGTGATTAACATAATATAATAAAATAAAATTTTAAAAAAAAAGTTAATTTAAGGAAATGATAAAGGACATTTTCAACTTTTAACATTTGTGGGCCCTGCCCCTAGGCTCCAGGGGAAGTTATACTTTAATACTCACCAAGGTCAAAGACTTGGCTAAAGCTCAAAGCATTTGCTCTATTTCTGCCCCAAGCACACATTGTATGTCTGGTTCATTTAAAAGACAAAAACAAAAACAAAACGAGCTTTCCAAACATAAAGATAAGATAAGCAAAAAACCCTCCATCATTCCTGTAATATTAAAGTCATGCAGCCTTGCACATACTAAAAACATAAAGTCAAGTCTAATTTTCTGGAATGTCTTTCCTCGTGATGATTTGTAACTCCTTATGTAAAAAACGTATATAACCCTACCTGCACCAAATATTCCTTCCCTGGAGCACTCTCTTCTTCATGAGAATTGTGTATTCCTGGCAGTTGTCCTTTCTCTAAAAAAAAAAAAGAAAAGAAAAAGAAAGAAAGAAAAAAGAAAAAAGAGGAAAAAAAGAAGTTAGTTTTATTCTGGCATGAATTCTGAACTGGGAGCAATTAAGTACTTAAAATGATGTAAATCATTAATGAAAAAATGCCTTTTCTATGTTTTGAATATTGATTTTGATAAAAATACAACTAATAAACAGAATAGCATACTTATTGTTTTATACTAATGTTTTCATACTAACAAATGTTAGTTCTACTAGTCACTTGTCATAAGGCACTAGAAACAGTTTTATATATGTGATGGGAAAATAAACATTAACAAAATTTATACATTTTAAAAATAATGTTTTAAGTGTAGTGTAGATTTTGTAATAATAATAACAACTAACACTTATATTACTTATCTAACTTGGGGTAACAAATTACCACAAAGATTAGCAGCCTAAAACAGCATATACTTATTATATCACAGTTTCTTATGCCATTTGTTTGGGAGAGACTTTGGTATTTCTGAAAAACTGTTTCTCATGAAGCCCTAGGTGTTGGCTGGGGCTGAGGATTGCTTGGAGATGATCACTTCCAAGATAGTTCACTATCAGCTAGTGACCTCAAGTCTTTTTTTCTTTTAATTTAAAGTTTTTATTTTAATTCTAGTTAGTTAACATATATATAGTGTTGTCTTAGTTTCAGGTGTGCAATATAGTGAATCAGCACTATCATACATCACGGTGTGGTCATTAAGACAAGTGTACTTTTTTTTTTTTTTTTTTTTTATTTTAGTCACCATACAGTACATCCCTGGTTTTTTATGTAAAGTTCGATGATTCATTAGTTGCATATAACACCCAGTGCACCATGCAATATGTGCCCTCCTTACTACCCATCACGGGCCTATCCCATTTCCCCACCCCCCTCCCCTCTGAAGCCCTCAGTTTGTTTCTCAGAGTCCATAGTCTCTCATGCTTCATTCCCCCTTCTGATTACCCCTCCTTTCTTTATCCCTTTCTTCCCCTACCGATCTTCTTAGTTCTTATGTTCCATAGATGTGAGAAATCTATGATAATTGTCTTTCTCTGCTTGACTTATTTCACTTAGCATTATCTCCTCCAGTGCCATCCATGTAGCTGCAAATATTGAGAACTCGTACTTTCTGATAGCTGAGTAATATTCCATTGTATATATGGACCACAACTTCTTAATCCAGTCATTTGTTGAAGGGCATTTCGGTTCCTTCCATAATTTAGATATTGTGGACAGTGCTGCTATGAACATTGGGGTGCATATGGCCCTTCTCTTCACTACGTTAGTATCTTTGGGGTAAATACACAGTAGTGCAATGGCTGGGTCATAGGGTTGCTCAATTTTTAACTTTGTAAGGGGCCTCCACACTGTTTTCCAGAGTGGCTGTACCAACTTGCATTCCCACCAATAATGTAGGAGGGATCCCCTTTCTCCACATCCTCTCCAGCAATTGTTTCTTGCATTGTCAATTTTTGCCATTCTAACTGGCGTAAGGTGGTATCTTAGTGTGGTTTTGATTTGAATTTCCCTGATGACTAATGATTTTGAACATTTTTTCATATGTCTGTAAGCCATTTGTATGTCTTCATTGGAAAAGTGTCTGTTCATATCTTCTGCCCATTTTATGATTTGTTTATTTGTTTCTCGTGTATTGAGTTTGAGAAGTTCTTTGTAGATCTTGGATACCAGTCCTTTATCTGTGGTGTCCTTTGCAAATATATTCTCCCATTCCGTGGGCTGTCTCTTAGTTTTTTTGACTGTTTCCTTGGCTGTGCAGAAGCTCTTTATCCTGATAAAGTCCCATAAGTTCATTCTATCTTTTGTTTCTCTTGCCTTTGGAGATGTCTCATGAAAAAGGCTGCTTTGGCTGATGTCATAGAGGTTGCTGCCTATGCTCTCCTCTAGGATTTTGATGGATTCCTGTCTCACATCGAGGTCTTTCATCCATTTGGAGTTTATTTTTGTGTATGGTGTGAGAGAGTGGTCAAGTTTCATTCTTTTGCATGTAGCTGTCCAATTTTCCCAGCACCATTTATTGAAGAGACTGTCTTTTTTCCACCGGATGTTTTTTCCTGCTTTATCAAAGATTAGTTGCCCAAAGAGCCGAGGGTCCATTTCTGGGTTCTCTATTCTGTTCCATTGGTCGATGTGTCTATTTTTGTGCCAGTACCATGCTGTCTTTGTGATCACAGCTTTGCAGTACAGCTCGAAATCCGGCATTGTGATGCCCCCAGCTTTGTTTTTCCTTTTCAACAGTTCCTTGGAGATTCGGGGCCTTTTCTGGTTCCATACAAATTTAAGGACTATTTGTTCCAGTTCTTTGAAAAATGTCCTCGGTATTTTGATCGGGATAGCATTGAAAGTGTAGATTGCTCTGGGTAGTATGGACATTTTAACTATGTTAATTCTTCCAATCCATGAGCATGGAATATTTTTCCATCTTTTTATGTCTTCCTCAATATCTTTCAAAAGTGATCTATAGTTTCTAGGATATAGGTCCTTTACGTCTCTGGTTAAGTTAATTCCAAGGTAACGCATGGTTTTTGGTGTTATTGTAAATGGGATGGATTCCCTAATTTCTCTTTCTTCAGTCTCGTTATTCGTGTATAGAAAATGCAATTGATACCTGAGCATTGATTTTGTATCCCACCACATTATGAATTGCTCTATAATTTCTAGTATTTTGGGAGTGGAATCTTCTGGGTTTTCCATACAGAGTATCATGTCATCTGCGAAGAGAGACATTTTGACTTCTTCTTTGCTGATTTGGATACATTTTATCCCTTTTTGT
>NC_048225.1:31774939-31907937 GCF_002007445.2 Ailuropoda melanoleuca | reverse complement strand
CTGATTGCTGTTGCAAGGACTTCTAGTACTATGTTGAATAATAGTGGCGAGAGTGGGCATCCTTGTCGTGTTCCTGATCTTAAGGGAAAGGCTTCCAGCTTTTCCCCATTGAGAATAATGCTTGCAGTAGGCTTTTCATAGATGGCTTTTATGAGATTGAGAAATGTACCCTCTATTCCTACACACTGAAGGGTTTTAATCAAGAAAGGATGCTGTATTTTGTCAAATGCTTTTTCTGCATCTATTAAGAGAAACATATGATTTTTGGCTTTTTCCTTCTGGATAAAATCTAAGTCACTGATCGATTTGTGAATGTTGAACCACCCTTGCATCCCAGGGATGAATTCCACTTGGTCATGATGGATAATCCTTTTAATGTACTGTTGGATTCTATTAGACACACTGAAGGGTTTTAATCAAGAAAGGATGCTGTATTTTGTCAAATGCTTTTTCTGCATCTATTAAGAGAAACATATGATTTTTGGCTTTTTCCTTCTGGATAAAATCTAAGTCACTGATCGATTTGTGAATGTTGAACCACCCTTGCATCCCAGGGATGAATTCCACTTGGTCATGATGGATAATCCTTTTAATGTACTGCAGGATTCTATTAGCCAGGATCTTGTTGAGAATTTTGGCGTCCATATTCATTAGAGAAATCGGTCTGTAATTCTCCTTTTTTGATGGGGTCTTTGCCTGGTTTGGGGTTCAAGGTAATATTGGCCTCATAGAATGAGTTTGGTAGCTTTCCCTCTGTTTCTATTTTTTGAAATAGCTTTAGGAGAATAGGTATTATTTCTTCTTTGAATGTTTGGTAGAATTCCCCAGGAAAATGGTCCAGGCCTGGAGTTTTGTTTTGTGGAAGGTTGTTTATCACTGACTCAATCTCTTCATAATTAATTGGCCTGTTTAAAAATCAATTTCTTCCTGTTTCACACTTAGTAGGCCTCCGTCTCTTCCAGGAAGGCCTCCATCTCTTCCAGATTGCTTAACTTATTGGCATTAAGCTGTGGATAAAAGTTTCTAATAATCCTTCCAATTTCATTGGTGTTGGTTGTGACCCCTCCATTTTCATTCATAATTTTATTAATGGGTCCTTTCTCTATTCTTTTGGATAAGTCTTCCCAGTGGTCTGTCAATTTTATTAATTCTTTCAAAGAACCAGCTTCTAGCTCTGTTGACCTGCTCTACTGTACTCCTGGTTTCTAATTCATTGATTTCTGCTCTAATCTTGTTCAACTGCTTCCACGTGCGTGGATTAGGCCGTTCCCTCTGTTGCTGTTCCAGGTTCTTGAGGGGAGAATATAAAACCTACATTTTAGATTTTTCTATTCTTTTGAGTGAGGCTTGGGTGGCTATGTATTTTCCCCATGGGCTGCCTTTGCAGTATCCCATAGGTTTTGGATCATTGTGTTTTCCTTCTCTTGGTCTCCATAAATTGCTTAAATTGACTTTTGATTTCCTGGTTTATTGAATCATTCCTGAGCAGGATGGCTCTTAGTCTCCAAGTGTTTGAGTATCTATATGTCCCTTTATTCTGGTTAAGAGTTGGCTTGTGTGTCTTGCTGCTCCCCTGTTGGGGGCATATATATTTATAATTGTCGTATCCACTTGTTGGATACATCCTTTAAGAATAATATAGTGCCCTTCTGTGTCTCTAACTATAGTCTTCAATTTAAAATCCAATCTGTCTGATATGAGAATTGCTACCCCAGCTTTCTTTTGAGGTCCATTGGCATGAAAGATGGTATTCCATCCTTTTACTTTCAGTCTGAATGTATGTTTAGGTTCAAAATGAGTCTCTTGTAGACAGCAAATGGATGGGTCATGTCTTTTTCTCCAATCTGCCACCCTGTGGCATTTTATGGGAATATTTAGGCCATTTACATTGAGGCTGATTATTGAGAGATATGATTTTAAAGATGCCATGTTGCCAGTAAATTCTTTGTTTCTATAGATTGTGACTTTCTGTTCTGTATCACTCTTGGGGCTTTTTACTTTTATACAACCCCCCTTAATATCTCCTGTAGGGCTAGTTTTGTGGTTATGAAATTGGTCAATGACTGGCGATTCTGGAAGGCCTTTATTTCTCCATCAATTCTGAATGACAGTCTTGCTGGATAAAGGATCCTTGGCTGCATGTTTTTCTCTGAAAGAGCTTTAAAAATGCCCACCCTAACCCTTTCTCTCATTCCAGGTCTGTGTAGACAGGTCTGATGTAATTCTGATACCTTTGCCTTGGTACGTGAGAAATTTCTTTGCCCTGGCTGCTTTCAATACTGTATCCTTGGATCTAATATTTGTGAATTGCACTATGACGTGAGGTGGCGTAGGTTTGTCGTGGTTGAGGTTGGGTGGGGTCCTCTCGGCCTCTTGGGCACAAATGCTTGTGCCCTTTGCTCGATTAGGGAAGTTTCAGCTACAATTTGTCCAAATATCTCTTCTAGACCTCTGTTTTTCTCCACCCCCTCAGGGATGCCAATGATTCTGACATTGGAACGTTTCATTGAGTCAGTAATCTCCAGTAATTTACATCCTGAGCGTGGATTTTTTTGAGTCCAGATTCTATTTTAGCTTTCTCTTCTACTAACGCATCCTCCAATTCGCTGATACATTCTTCTGCCTCATTGACCCTGGCCTTCAGAGCATCTAGTTTTGACTGTATTTGGCTCATAGAATTTTTAATTTCTGCCAGATTCACGCTCATTTCTTCCCTTAGAGATTCTATATTCTCATTAACATTTTCATTAATACTTTTTTTAAGTCTATACATCATCTTGACCATTGTTAATCTGAATTCCATTTCTGATAATTTGATTATATCCATATCCATTAGTTCTGTGGCAGAGGCCACAGACTCATTGTCTTTTCTTTGCTGCGGGTGATTTCTCCTTCTCGTCATTCTGATGAGGAGAGGTTGCAGGGTTGTCCAGAGCCCAAATTATTGACTGGGACCCAGGCAGTGTGCACTTGTTTTATAGGGATCTTAGGGATGTGGGCTTTTTGATTTTTCAGCCTGCTTTCTGGGGAGGGGCTTGCCGCACTGATACTCAGGCAATCCTGTTTGGGTAGAGTGTCCGTGTCCCCTGCGAGGGGGGATGGGGATGGGCACGTTGTGTGCCGGTATTTCCAGGCTTTTGTTCTCTGGTGGCTTTCCCTGGCGGTTTGCTGTGCCTCTTCTGAGACTCAGAGCAGCAGTGGCTGAATCTCAGCCCCTGTCTCAGAACAGAGGGATTGCGGACCGTTCTCCACTGATGTTCTGGCCACTTTAACTCTGTTTTTGTTGGTGCTGCACAACCCTGCAGCGTCTGGGATGTGCGTCCCACACCCAGCGTCCCAGCCCTCACTTCCAGGGCCGGCGCATCTCTGTCCTTTGTTTTCAAACACCACCAGCCGCCAGCCACCAGCCACCAGCCACCCCCGCGTGCTCCGGAGCTTCCGGTCTCAGTCTGGTTCCAGTGAATGCACCAGAGCTCCATTTCATTCTGGTCGTGCACATTCCCCGGCTCATGGTCTCAGTATGCTCTCTCTTGGGTGCTGGTTTGCGAGTCTGCCCGCTCCCCCGTGCAGGTGGCTACTGCTTCCTGGCGCCCATCTGTGCGCAGTTTCATGGCTCCCTGCTTCGTACCTCAATACTCAGTGCTGGAGATGTTCATTTGTAGAGATCCAGGTGTATCTTCTTGCATCTTATGCTGAATCTATGGATGTTCAGGATGGTCTGGTACCTATCCAACTTGACTCAAGGAATCCAGCTGAAAAGGGGTCCCCTACTCCTCTGCCATCTTAACTCCTCCCCCAAGACAAGTGTACTTCTTAATCCTCATCACCTATTTACCTTATCCCTCCACCCTTTCCCTGATGGTAACCATCAGTTTGTTCTCTATAGTTTAGAGTTTGTTTCTCAGTTTGTCTCTCTTTTTTTCTTGTTCTTTCCCCCTTTGCTTATTTGTTTTGTTTCTTAAATTCCATATATGAGTGATATTATATGGTATTTGTCTTTCTTTGACTGACTTAATTCTTAAGATTATACTCTAGCTCCATCCATGTCATTGCAAATGGGAAGATTTCATTCCTGAAGTCTGAATAATATTCCATTGTGTGTGTGTGTGTGTATGTATATACACACCGTATCTCCTTTATCCATTCATCAGTCAATGGATACTTGGGCTACCCATATCTTCACGATTGTAAATAATACTGCTATAAACATAAGGGTCCATGTATCCCTTGGAAATAGTGTTCTTGTATTTGTTGGGTAAATACTCAGTAGTGCAATTGCACTACTATTTTTAAATTTTTTTCTATTTTTTCTTTTCTGTACTTTTTTTTTTTTAAGTAGGCTGCATTCTTAGTGTGGACCAAAGATGGGACTTGAACTCACAACCCTGAGATCAAGACCTGAGCTGAGATCAAGAGTAGGACACTTAACTGACTGAGCTGCCCAGGCACCCCAATACTATTTTTATTTAGTTATATTTCACCTAAATTTGGTTTCAAATAATTTCTTTCCTTTCATTCAGATATATTTTGTTACATAACACAGAAATAATGGTGAAAAACACACAATCTTAAAAAATAATCTGTACCATGTGATTTACATCAAAGAAATATTAACCTTACCTAAATAAAACACATATACCATTTCAATGTGACAATATAAATAGTTCCTTTAAGGAATATATGTATTCCATATATATATATGTATATATATACACATGTATACACACACACACTTATGTATATGTATAGATAGTAGATTATATATTATATTACATTCAATTACATTCAATAATACAAATAATTATTTGTCAACATAAACCAGTTAAAACTCAAAGTAACGTTAGCGGGAATATATCCTAGTGTTAAACTTAATCAGTGATTATGTTCCGATTATTAACTTTTTAAAAGGAGGAAATTTAAAACATTTGACAAAGATATCCCTTATAAAATTTCTCGTTGAAATCAAATTAGGGAATTTACATTGAGAGTAAAGTATACGTTAGATGTTTAAAATAGACATTGAAAGCATGTCAAAAAGATTTAAATTTACACAAAGTAAATGGAAGTTACCAT
Organism: Ailuropoda melanoleuca; assembly: GCF_002007445.2. Lineage (NCBI taxonomy): Eukaryota > Metazoa > Chordata > Mammalia > Carnivora > Ursidae > Ailuropoda > Ailuropoda melanoleuca. The sequence continues at coordinate 31,902,864 of NC_048225.1, read as the reverse complement.
TCCATGAAGATATCCTTACCTTTATAGCTAAGAGTATTGTGGAAAGAAAAATGGCTCAAGAGGTAAGGGGAATCAGTAGTAAGATCTGTGAGTCCTGGAGTTTTGAGGTGGGATGATCTTAGACTGACTGAGGGGGAAAGCCTAAAGCAGAAGGCGATTCTGCACTGATTCTCTTTTGTAGCTTGCAAAATCTATCACCTATGTAAATTTTACTCACCAAACACATTCATGTGAGTTAAAGTCTAGAAAAAAAGTAAATGTCATTAATTTTCTTTACCACCTTGTAGATGATTCTCAACACAAAATGCCAGTTCACTTAAACAAAATGCTGAATATTGTTGAACACTAGAACTGTTTCTCTAGTGTATCCCAAATGTAGGAGTCAGCTTTATCTGTACAGAACCATTTTTCTTGGGAAATGAAAATTATTGATTTATAGTTCTTCCTGGTGTTTGTCTCTCTCCTGCTTCATACTGAAGCTAAAGTAGATCTAAATGAGAAAAGAAATTTTGCTCTTTCCTAGCAAAGATGTTACACATCTGTGCTATAGAAATAAATTGTTCCCAAACTTCTCTCTCTCCTGGTTTGAAAATCTATTTTGATACTTTTTTTTTGAGGAAATTTAAGTTAATTGAGAAGTTTCTGATTTGTCCTCTGTATTGTTTTATTCACTGTAACTTATAAACATGATTGAATTTGAAAAATAACCACATTAGATTAATGAAAAATCTAATTCTACTTTTGCTTTATGATTTTTTGAATAGTCAAATCAATTTCAAAGCATATGAGGTATACAAATATTTATCTTTTTTTATTGGTTTTGTCTTTGAGTGGTATAAGAAATACTGTGCTTCTTGGAGACTTTTGGTAAAGAGACGCACACTACCTATCAGAATTGATTCTCTATTACTGCATTGACAACTAGCTACATATAGTTATTTATATTTACTTTTAAACTAATTGAAATAAAATAAAATAATGCAATTCTTCAGTCAGATTAACTGCACTTCAACTTCTCAATAGCCCATGTGTCTACTGGCTACCATATTGAACAGTTTAGATATTTCTTATTTCCATCATCACAGACAGTGCTATTTTAGCCTTAATAATTTAGAAATAATAATTCTAGCTTCCACATGTATTATTTTAATCGTTTTCTATTATATTTCTCTCAAAGTACATTCCTAGTTTGAATTTATATCATGGTAACAAAAATTAATCTCAGAAACTCATGTAATTTTTTTCTCACTTGTCTGAAATGTTTAAGATTTTTGAATATTGAAATACTTATTTCTTTTTAACAGAAGACAGAATTGTGAATTTAGTATGTGTTGAATTTAGAAGACATATTTGTTTTGTCTCATTTCTTAATTCCATAGCTTAATTCCTGTGGAATCAGCCTCTAATAATGCAAGAAAGCAGAGAGATTAAGTTACTGTCTTATTTCCACACATTTTTTGAGAATTCCTTATTTAAGGGCAATAAACCTCAGGCTTGTAGAGTTTGAACTTTATGTGCATACCACATAGTAAATGTTCAATTAATAATTAATATCTGTTGAATTAATTAAATACAAGTATTATGGAGATAAAAGTAACTGTGATTTATTTTTTTATGACTTCATAATAGTGAAGTAGCAATCGTCATCTAGAGATTAGTATGTAAATAAAAACTACTATATGCAATTCGCCTGAATATGTATATTGTGTTTATGTACAAGTATTGTAATGCCAGTTCATATCTGTGATACCTGGAAAAGGTTATATTATTTCTCTACACCTTATTTGCTATATCAGTAAGTGGAAAAAATGCCATCTCCCAAGTAACACAAACAAATGCCTTCAAAACTCTTAGCACAGGGCTAGCAATGCTCAATAAACACTATGTATTACTAGTATATATTACCAATAGTAATGCTAATAATTTTCACAACCACTCAGAAATAAATCATAGTACATCATAATATTATAAATATTTTATTGGGGCTTCTGAGTGGCTCCGTCCCAAGCATCCAACTCTTGATTTTGGCTCAGGTCATGATGTCAGGGTCATGAGATCAATCCCTGTGTCGGGCTCCCTGCTGGACATGGAGCCTGCTTAAAGTTCTCTCCCTTTCTCTCTCCCTCTGCCCCTCCCCCCACTTGCTCTGTCTCTCTCTAAAAAAATATATATATATATATACACACACACATATTATTTGACAACCAAAAACTCAACAAACATCTTTCATTTTCACACTTTTTACAGTTTTCATCTTGTCTTCTTTAAATATATCTCGACTCCCTAAATTAGTTTTTTTCTCTTTTGTATGTTTAAAACACTATGTATTTTACTTACTTTTTTATTATAATTTCTGTGTTCATATTTAATCATTCTATCAGTGTGGTGCTTAGGACAGTACTTGCTCATAACACATGACTAATAAATAAATACTTTTCGAATGATTAGACACACTAATGAAGATATTGTAATGATTAGCTATTGCTCCACCCCAAAACTAAGTCAGTTAGAACAATAGCCATTTATTATTGCTCATGAGTTTACAGATTAGCTGGATTCTTCATGGAACTGTGGAAGCTATGTGTTGGTGGATTTGCTGTTCTTGACTGGACCGACATAACTTAGATCTTGACTGGACTAACTAAGCTTACTCTACTTTGGCTACATATTCTCTCATTATGCAGCAGTTAGTATGTGTTTGCACACGTGGTGGCTGAGCAGGGTGCTAAAATAACAAATACACATGAGAAGCCTCTTGAAGCATAGGCTCAGAACTGGCACAATAATACTTCTACATTCTATTTGACACCAAAATAAATAATAAATAAATAAATAAATAAATACATACATACATAAATAAATAAATCACAAGGCCCATCCTCTTAATAGTAGATGAAGCAAAGTGACATTTTAAGGTCATAGATATAGAAAGTGGAATAATTGAAGCAATTTTTGCAAATAATCTACCACAGGCTGATTCACTCTACTCTTTTCTGCCCTGCTCTTGCTCTAGGAAGCTGACGTTATGAATTCCTTCCATAATGTGGATGGATTTCTTGTGAGGTAACAGCATGGAAAAGTGAGAAAGAAGTGTGAACTTGTGGGCATCTGTTCTTCTACTTCTATCTTTACTAAGCTGCTGTAAATATTAAATATTATTAAATATTCCATTATTTAACTTTCCTCAATTATTTCATTCAATATGCTATTTGCTTCATGCTGAATCCTGACAAAGACAGGTACAATGTTTACTTTATTTCAAACTTAAAATATTTATTGTATTCAGTTGCAATATCTTTAAGAAATTAACACACAGTAAAAAATTCAATATGCTGAAATTTTTAAATGTTTGTTTAGATTTCGCAAAGTCTTGAGGTCACAAAAGTACATAACAAAACACATTTATGCATTGAAATAAGCAAGCATTTAATGATTGAATGATCAGTGAATACTTAAGCTTATAGCTCACCAATTTGAATTTTGGCCAGTATCTCCATCTTTCCAGAAATTATTTAAAAGAATTTAATTGTGTAGATTTAAAACTCATTTCCACCATTTGCTTTGTGACTGCTGGGAAAGTGGCTTTAATGTATCTGTGAAATGGAACTTATGAGGTTATTATGAGAATTAGATGAAATATTAGATATGAATTTTTTGAAGAATGAAGAATTTTAACTGCTTTTTAAATAATATCTAGTAGTAAACCAATAGTGGTAGTAGTAATTGTACTTGTGGTAAAAATAAAAGTACTCACTATGAAATTGTTGATTTCTCCCAAGTTGTATGACAGAAGTTAATCATTCTGTTTTTATAATTTTTTAGATATTTCTAGTATCTTCCTATAAAGAAATAGCACTATAATCAAGATCTTTGCACACAGTTGAATTATAATTAGATTATTACCCCAAAAGGAGCCAAAGAACTACAATTGATTGAAAAAATGATACAAACTTTTAAAAAAAATTTTACACATATATTCCTATTGTTTTCCAGTTTCATCTACTTGTTTAAACTTCTATGACTGAAGTATGAAGGACCTCATTTGTTATAGCAACATACATGTCATTATTTTGAAAGTCTTTGCTAGTCCTAAAGATGGAATAGTATGCCTTGTGTTGTCCTAGGTGCTACAAAGAGATGACTTGAATTAGATGCAGTCCCTGCACCCTAGGAGAGTTTCATTTTTTTTTTTTAAATTTAAATGTGATGTTTTTCCATATACTTATTAACCAGCTGTATTTTCTGTATTCTGAAATAATCACTAGCATTTTTGGTCTCTTCAGGAACTGCATTCATAGCATTTGAATACTCATATTCTAGGTTTCTATTTTTTTTTACCTTGATGTCTATATTTTACATAGTCCTGTCCTGTGCTTTGATGCTACATCTATTCTCCACAATACATATCCTCACACCATTAAGCCTCTCTATGTCTGGAATGGTCTTTTTAGAAACCTTGCTCACTATATCAGTACCATACTGCTATATAAAAAAAAACAGTGACAGCTTGTTGTTTTATTTCTTGAATTGTACTGACACCGTTGTTTTCTTTCTGGGACATTGTGTTTGTAGTTCATAACAAGGGAAGACATGTTTCCTTTTTTACCCTATCATTTCAAATATATAGCATTTTGTTATTTGCAGTGCAGAACTGTATTTACAACTTCTCTACTCAAAGAGAAAGGACTGATGTATAACTAACAGGAAGTTTGGCTTCTCTGATTCCTATTTTACATATAAATCCCCCCAAACCAGCATGTATCAGAGTGACTTAATGTTTAAAAATAAAAAAGGAATTTTAAGGACTGTAATGGATACAAAGCTAAAAGTTGACTATTTTCCACTACAGAAGCACTTATAAAACCAAGAAAGCTTTTACAAAACGTCCATGGGTTACTACACCAGAACGCAGAGTCAGGTAAATCCATAAATGAAAGGAAGTTAAGATTATTGAGGTCGGTTTTTTATAGAGACAGGTATGGGCTTGAGCATGGGTTCAAATATGTGATATTTCATCTAAGTTGTTTTTACACGATAACAGAAGGCAAAGTTTTGTGTTCAGACTCAGGAATCTTGTTGGTTACAGCGTTTACGCACAAATTGTCCATTCATATAGTGTCAGTGTTTCCTTTTGCAGAATGAAAATCAATTATAACAAAATACTTGAAAGGTAGAGGGTGTAATTAAATACAATACTCTTTATGTGCTCACTAGGTACTAACACAAGGCACAGATTTTCACTTAATGTAATTCATTTATAATAACTTCATGAATTACACATGTTTAACAGATACAGTGATGAAGATGTAGGGGATTAAATATCAGTCTAAAAACAATGAATATGAAAACCAATTTGTCCATTTCCAAAATTTACTTTTTTTTCTCACTGTGGCACATTTCCTAGAAAGTAAGATACTTTACATAAATTTCAGAGACTTTTGTAATAAACTATTCCAAAATATTGTGTTCTTGAAGGCAAGTCTGGCATAGAATAACAGAGATGATGGTGATGATGATGATGATGATGATAATGATGATAAAGTGCTACAACATTGAATACCTTTTGTCATACATGCTTTAAAATATGCTTTCTATACCTTGCCCTCCTTAATTTTTAAAACAGCCATGTCACAATAGCATCATTATGCCCATTTTATAAGATGAAAAGATAGAGCTTACATATCTTATCCATGGTCATCCTAGCTTGTAAATACCTCAGCCAAAGTTAAGAAGTATGACTATTCACTTATGACTATTAATTAATATAATTCTACATAGTAATTTATCTTAACTGTATTTTACTCAAATATACCTTGAAGACATAGTACATGCCAAAAATCATGTCGCATGTGTCACTTTCACTAATTTCACTATATTCTTGGGGTTAGTGAGTTCCTGTCAAAATAATAAACAGCTCCCTTATAACTTGGATTACATCCCAATCTTATCTCAACTCTTTCAAAGAAAAATCAGGGCTTTAGTTACAATGGCAAGTAATAATTTCAATATATTCTAGTGAAGAATACAGGAGATTAAATATTCTACACTCACCTCACCAAATACCATATGCTTGCCACATCAACATTCAGTAGTTTAATGCTCTGTTACTTCAGTATTTCCTCTTAATGCTTTTCTGTCTTAGTTGTATTTAACTTTTCTGTTGAACCTATTACACTAACAGCTTCCTTCTATGCATTTTTCCAAAAAAATACTCCTATTGTTGCTCAAATCAGGAGTGGAAGTCACACCAAAATACATACGTGTCTCAGCTAGTGAACTTCAGTTTGCTGATTGGCTGAGACACATTCTGGTTCTCATTACAAACCTAGATTACTGGAAATGTTTCACTCTTATCCATCAAAGGAAGAACAGTGGGAGTTTGGTATGCTGCAATGAATTCTAATTAGACTAATCAATCTAATTCCGTCCAAACCTATTTACCCTGTCCAGGAGATCTGCTAATGAAGAATGCCAGTAACTCCTAGTTCTTGACACTGCTCTCCAAAAGTGAGTTAATGAACCAATTTAAAGGGACATGCTTGATATTTGTAAATTAGTTTAACTTGCTTGTTGGGGCAGCTTTGTACTGCATTGAACTTATATGGTTGTCGTTAAACTATTCCTTCCTATGAGATTTTTATACCTCAGTAAACTTCAAAAACTATCTTAATATTAAATAGATTTATGTTATCATTTAGTATTTTTAAAGTTTATTGATTATTCATAGTCCTGGGTTTTTTTTAGTAATAATATTTTTTATTATATTATGTTAGTCACCAAACAGTACATCCTGGTTTTTGATGTAAAGTTCGATGATTCATTAGTTGCGTATAACACCCAGTGCACCATGCAATACGTGCCCTCCTTACTACCCATCACCAGCCTATCCCACTCCCCCACCCCCCTCCCCTCTGAAGCCCTCAGTTTGTTTCTCAGAGTCTATAGTCTCTCATGCTTCATTCCCCTTTCTGATTACCCACCCCCCTTTCTTTATCCCTTTCTTCCCCTACCGATCTTCCTTGTTCTTATGTTCCATAGATGAGAGATAGTCCTGGTTTAAACATTTTCAAATGTTATTCCTTCAATCTCCATGATAATGTGTAATTTTGTTGTGATGCCTATGCCCAATTGAAAGCACGTATTTTGCACAAAAGTGTGTATTGTCAGTAATTATACATAGCTCGATGTTTTCATAAAAAGCTACAGAAGGTGGGTTTTATGGCTTAAATATCTGGCTCCTGGGAATAAAAGGGGAGATACATTTTTGTTTCCAGGCAACAATGTATAATATGTCTGTTCCTTAAAATCTGCTCCAAAAGGAAAAAAAAAAAGAAAAAGAAAAAAAGAAACAAACACCAAATCAGTTATCTTTTTAAGTTTTTATATAAATGCCAGTTAGTTAACATACAGTGTAATATTAGTTTCAGGTGTACAATATAGTGACTCAACACGTCAATGCAACACCCAGGTCTCATCACAAGTGCACTTCTTAATACAAATCACCCCACATCCACCTCCCCTCTGGTAACCATCAGTTTGTCCTCTATAGTTAAGAGTCTGTTTCTTGGTTTTCCTCTCTTTCTGTTTTTTCCCCTTGCTTGTTTTGTTTCTTAAATTCCACATATGAGTGAAATCATATGGTATTTATCCTTCTCTGACTTATTTCGCTTATTATAATATCCTGTATCAAATCAGATATTTTTAAAAAGTTATAGTTTACTTTAATTGTATATGAGGTATATTAATTTAAAAATAGAGAACATCTGCAAAATTTTTAATCTACTTGCAAAATGTATTTGTTGTGCCTACTCTTTTTTAGGCTCTGAGCTAAGTATTAGGAATATAAATATGGAAGATAAAAAGATATCTTTTCTATTGGAGTTTAAATTAGAATAGAGAAGATAGACCCTCCAAAAATTTCTTTCTTCCTTCCTTCCTTCCCTCCTTCCCTTCCCTTCCCTTCCCTTCCCTCTTTCCTTTCCTCTTCCTTCCTTCCTCCTTTCTTTCTTTCTTTCTTTCTTTCTTTCTTCTTTCTTTCTTTCTTCTTCTTCCTTTCTTTCTTCTTTCTTTCTTTCTTCTTTCTCCCTATTGTGTGGGTAAGTACACTGAATGTTGGGGGTGTCCTTGGTCCTATTAAGTCCTTGGTCCTATTAAGGGGCTGCAAGGATTAGGTGTGCCCAGTGACATTATGGACAGACTTCCTGATGGAGTTTGCCTAGTAACTAGCAGGATTCCTTTCCCTTTGATGCCCTCTGAGGCCCTGGCTACTGTTCTCCCACCTCTCCCTGCCTCTAGTTGTGCGGCACTCCTGAATATTGTGGATGGGGCAACAAAGAATTGGGGCTTATAGCTGGAGAAACTGTGTGTTCACTCTCATGCTGTCACTTTCACCTTTGAGAGAAATTATGGGCCAAGAAGCTCTCTCTCGGCACTGAGGTGTGTTGTCTTAAGGAAGGGATAATGCAGGTGTACAGTGTAATTGTCCCTCTTTCCTTCTTCAATGTGATAATCCCAGTGTTTTGTTTTTGTTTTTTATTTGTTTGAGTTTTTGTTGTTTTTGTTGTTGTTGTTTTGCTCCCAACAGTGCATTGCAAAATTTTTGCTGGACTCGTAGGCTTTCACAAAGGCACTCTTTTCTGTGGGCGTTTGTTAAAATTGCTGTTCTTTGGGGATATGAGGCTAGAAAACTCCTATTCTACCAATTTGCTGACATAACTATCATCAAGACTAAATTCAATTTCTCAGGAATATGTGAATATAGTCATATTCAATGAATAAAATTAGATTTAGTCTATAGTATTGTACTACACAGTAAAGCCCCAACACCAAATTTTTTTCTAGTTTGTGACTAACATTATGCTAAGCACTGCAAGTATCACACTCATGATATTTCTATAGGAAACAAAATGTTATAGTATAGAAAATTGTAGCCTTTCATTTTTAGACTTGTCTAACTGTTCTAAGAAGGAAAACAGTGATTTAAGTTCAATTATGTGTGTGTGTGGTTGGAGGACAAGAATGTTAAGTTTTGGAATTAATTATTAAGAAATATTTAAAAGGCTAACTGACATTCTTACCTAGGATGATTTAAGAGAAGCCTGCCTCATAGGAACACAGGGGAGTAGAGTAACTTTTCAACGCTGCTTTAGACATATATATTATATTGGTACGTGTTTGCAATGCAATTCTTTTTCTTCACACATATGCACCTATCTTCAAAATAAACTTTAGCATTATAGTAATATTACTAAGATAATATAACTAATATAAATAAGTGTTTCTACATGCTAGCAATTAACTCTATGTGTATTCCAATATTTAAAGTGCATCATAATCTTTTAAAAAGATTCCCTAGTCTTTGTCAGTCTAGCACTTATTACCAGATTAATCACTTACTAGAGGCACAACAGTTTATTGAACTTATTAGAATTTGAGTTCTGTCCAAATTCTAGAGCAATATTATCAACAACATATGACAACATAAATCCTACATAGACACACACACACACACGAAGCAGGTTGTATTTGAATAATTGTAGAGTTCTGTCTTAATGAATTTATTTTTAATTATATATAAGTAAAATATTAAACTCTTTTATTCTGTCCAGATAATTATATCTGTAGCACCAGGTCTATGGCTCTAATTTTGAAAATTTTCTTTATGTACTTTGCATTTCAGTAGTCTGGTTAGGACCTTGACTGCAGTTTCTTTTCCGTAAATATTTTTTAGATAAATTGTTTTCATACTATAGATCACTAGTGAATATGTATACACATACATAATTATATATATAATGTATAGATATACTAATATATATATGTATATTGCATATGATGCTGTGATTATTATAGGATAATTCCTTAATAAGTTCAAATTAATAATTACATGCCTATTTTCCACACAAGACTCAGCTGATTGAGAAAGGGGCTATAGCGTATTAAGCTTTGCATCACCAAAGTACAGTGTTATGTTCATAATGTGCCCTCAGTACACATTTGTTGTCACTCTCTAAAAGGCAATATTAATGCTTCAGCTTGAATAACCATATTGCTTATAGTTAATCCACAATAAGATGCAATTTCCAAATAAAATGTTACTTTTTCATAAATATATGGTAAAAAACTCATTTTCAGTTACCTTTACTCTACTTTGAACACATGCTGCTGAAGAGTAGAGTGATATGTAAATAGGTAGATAGATTTAGATATGAATATCAAAGAAAAAAGCATTACCATTTCTTAGACTTGAATAAGAATGCTTCTTTTCTTTGTTTTTGGTTCATTTTTCTATAAACCTAGCAAGTTAAGATTGTTATATCAAGTACTTGTTACTTGAATCTCTTTTCATGAATCCCTATTCATTTTATAAACTTTTATAAAATATAACATTTTGCAGTTACTTTAGAAAATCTAGAAAATCATAACTGATAAAATATAAAGGTGAATGTGGAAAATAAATATGTGTCCTTTTGCACCTTTTGTTTAGTTTTCCAGGTAGACATATAATAGGTTCTCAGACTTGCATTGTGGAGTCAGATACACCAGATAAGACATTTTGAATATAGTTTATTTTCTATAAATAATATAATTTGTTCTTGCATCTCTACTCCACTAAGGGCAAAGGTTTAGGGGGAATTAAAACCTGCCAATTAAGTTATTTCATTTTCTTCAGGCTTTAAAAAATCTGTATTTCAAAACAATGATGATTATTGGGTGAATTATGATTCTTAGAGCTTTTCTCCTTCTCATCCACTCTTCCTCTCAACCAAGAGGTAGCTGGGTGCAGCAGAGTGCTTTTGGGATGCCAAAGAGAAAGAAACAGTACCTCATATTTGCATTTGTGTCCTTGTTTTTATGTCTACCAAGTTAGGGCACCATTAATTTCAAGTGGGAAATTCACTAAAGAAAGTCCCAGTTACTAGATCTCGAAGATTTAAATAAGCAGCGAGTAGAGTATAGATGTGTATTGAAGGTAAAGAAAAATATACAAAGAGTTGAAGGTGACTTTGTATTGTACTATAGTAGAGAACTAGAATTTAAGAAATGACAGTGATTTGCTTGAATGATATACTGTAGTAAGACAGAGAGTGGGGCTTATGGTGAGATAAGATACATATGAAAGGCAGAGAAAACAGGGTACCACAATTTTAATATTTTTCCATTTACCTTTAATATGATCGCCATGCTTTCCCATCTTCTCCTATAACTGTCTGAAAGGAGCAGATTTGGAAAAATCTTCTGTTGTTATAAAAAAGAGGAAGGAAATTCTTGCTCTGTATCAGTTCTGCTGTCCTAAATTTGTATAGAACATACACCTTTTTCCAACCCACTCTATCTGACTTTTACTCAAGATCCTTGTTCTTTCATTTCTAACTTACTATGCTGCATTGCTAAGGGAGTAAACCTACAGAAATAGAAATGCTGGGAGTGAGGTAATGCCTGCTTCAGCAATATACTATACAAAGTATAGTAGTGCTGTTCACCTGAGAGTTGTCTTATATTTCCAAGATATATGAAGAGAAGTTAAGTATGATATGTTTATTAGTCTACCTCATGGGTGCTATAAAAGACTTAACCTTTAAAATGTTATTTAAACTGATCTAGCCCTCTGGAAATACTTTACATTTGCAAGGCTATCAATGCTTTTAGAATCTTTAAAATTTTAAGTCAATAAATAATATTAAACATAATAACAAAATAAACCTAATATTTACAAATCTGTTATAAGAGCCCTATATTCATTCTTGAATATGAATAAAACAATCCATAAAAATAAAAGTTACCTTCAGCACATCTTGATTCATATGTTCAAGCAAACAAAATGATAAATCCTTTTAGATAAAATACAAAAAAATTCTTACTATTTATGGTATGAAAAGATTTATACCAAATTATCTAAAATAAAATGTGGTACTTCTTTTGAACTACTTAAAAAAGAAACCATATCATCAAAATTTGCAAATCTCAAAAAGCTATAAATTAACTTTGTATTAAGGTTGGTTTCTGAACTCAGAATATATCAAAGACATCTCTTTAAACAAAAATTTTAAACTTTAAAGGAATTTATGTATTGTCTGGAAAGAGAAGCTTTGGAAATATAGGATACCAGCCTTTAAATATTTAAAAGGCTGTTATCTGAGACAGACAGGTGATCAGTTCTCTTTCATTGGAAACAAAAGCAGAAGCTATGTAAAAAGTATGGATATCCTAAGTAGAACACTGAACTTGTTGACTTGTTTATTCTATTTTATGCACTCAGTTAAGTATGTTTTAAAGGTAAAATATTCCATTTGTATTTCTGGAAACTGAGCAGAAGAGATGGAGATGGCTTGCGAGGTTTTTAAAGAATGTTTAGGAAGTGAAAAAAAAAATAGGTTAACTTTATCCAGGAAAAATAGTGCCTTCTATGTTAAGTTCTAGTTACAAGGCTGTTTCCCAGTTACTCTCCTCTCATTTTTCACAAAGACCAACATCTTACAGTTAGGTTGAGAATTCCCATCCTTGGAGATATTGCTTATCCAAATTATATAAATTAATTTTTCTCATTACAAGGGGATTATATGTGACTGTGGAAGGCCAACACATTAAAAGAGAACTGTGCTTATATGATTCAATGCCCAAGAATTACTCTAAAAAATGTGAGTTTACCCTGAAAGAATAATGGTGAATAGATTATATCATATGTGTTTCTCTGTACTTTGACAATGTATACTCACTACAAAGTAATGAAAATAAAGCTTTATAATAAAACAGAAAATCATTTTTCTTTTGACAACTATTTTAATATCACTAACTCACATCTCTGCAACAGCTAAAGGCAAATATAATATTAATATTAATTATAAATGTGAGCAAGAGAAAGTGGAGAAGTGCGGGAAGGAAAAGAGATAGGAAAGGGAGAAGGAAAAGGAAAGGTGGAGGAAAAGGACAGGGAGGAGGAAGAAGAGGAGGAAGAGGAGATGGCTTGTTTTGATACTCTCTTTTCATTAGATACTCTACTCAGTGATTTTATCCTCCTCTTCACTTTAGTATATTCAGTGTATTTTGCCATCACTATGCTGCGCATGTCTATGCTTACATGGTAAAATGAACAGGAAAAATCTGTTTTCTTTATATATTTTCTTACTGACAACCAAGTGTAAGCAAAAATGTACATAAGCAAATGAGCCAAATGATTATAGGTTATTAGCTGGTGGAATATATGAAAGCAAATGGTTTGCTATCTATAAGCAGTTTTGTTTTGTTTTTACAAAATTATATTATCATTAAGGCATATCTGGAGCCAACCATTTAGGACACTTACTGAAATTTAGCCAATTACAAGTCTCCTCTGATTATTTCTGCAAGAAGTTTTCTAGAATGTTCAAATGGTTTTGTGGTTTTAAAAAATGATGTAATTTCATCACAGTGTTCATCTTTTGATATTAAAAGATTGTAGTAATTTGACCTCTTTTAAATGACAACCTTTGAATTAGGCCCTATCATAGTATTTGGTATCATTTTGAACTCTCTACAATGAGGTAATTGATATCTTTGTTTTTGTGTGCCAGTTTCAAGATACATAATTTGCTTGATTGTCATTTATCACACTTCATAATCTTCATAGATGATGACTACAGCTTTAATGTAGTTCTGTTTTGATTAGTGTAATGTCATTTCCAAGCTTCATTATCTACAAAGGATAGACGAATTGTGTCTCTATGCCTGTCAAGATTTACACTTTACATGAACAGTAAATTCATTTCAAAGGATCTATGAAAACAAGTTTCAAAATCACCCTTGCTTAAATAAAATGAGCTGTTATTCTAAAAAATTAAACTTACAATAATAAGAATCCTTAATAGGATAGTTTAAAGAGCTAACACATCTAGGTCAGAATTTCACTAGTTTGTGAATACAAAACCTGGAAAAACAACGTATATATCACTTAGGCTTATCTATAACCTCCGGAGCACAGACACATCTTCACCAGTATTTCTTGTTCTGTATTTGGTTCCCAAGTCTTCATGAAGGTATGAAAAAGTTGAATTTACATACTCAGATGTAGATTGTATTTCTAATTCTGCTACTTACTAACATTTTTTCTTAGAAAACTTATTTTCTGATTCCCAATTTCTTATCTATGTAATGGAGATAATGACATTAAGATCTCAGAGTTACCATGAAGTGATATATATGAAAGCACTTAGCACATTTTCTGATCTAATAGAGATTCAATATATGTTGTCTCTTCTCTTTTCTATAATTTCATCAAGCTATTTCTTTGCCATTAATTATGATGATTAGTGTTTTGTATCTTTATTTTCTATTGAAGCTGTTTTAATTTTCACACTATTTCTATTAATTAGGATGAACTAGCAATAGATTATGTGGCTTGGGAGGAAATAGTCTCCCTCTTTCATTTTACTCTGCTGATATTCATGGAATACATACACATGTTGCATATTGTAGCATTCTCAGGTTATTTCAGAAGGAAGATTACATTATTGGGAGATTAGTTGGTAGACAGTGTTAGTTACCTACATAATATCCTTTTCCTCTTACTCACCGACTAACATTCATTCATTTGGGTAAGCATCAATTTCTCAACTAAAAATATTTTGTTTTTCTAACATTATTTTGAAACTTTTGAAATATTCTAGTCTCATTCTAGATATTCAGTCTCCAAATTATGGCCATTCTGCTTCAATTATCTGGGACTATTTTTTTTAAGCTTCTTGTACCAAGTCATACCTTTTTTTGACTCATTGAAGAGCTTTTCTTCCTCCTTTCAATATGCCAGACCCAACCTTATTTCTCAATTCCCAAATATTCAAGGGCATTTCTCAACAAGTGTCAATCATTGTAATAGATCTATTTTTTAAATTTTACACGTCATAAATGAATTGATGGAAAACTAGTTTCAAATAAATATGTTTTCTCATACATAGCTTTCAGAAAACTGTGATTCATGGTTATAAATGGTATAGCTTTTTTGTTACAGTCATCTTGGCTTCTCAGTGTTTAACATTTTCTCATATGTATGATTGCAGTTTCCTTGTGGAGTTACTTTACCAAGTACTTTTAAAATATAGGTGGATTTCTAAACACTGTTTTGATGATATCACTTCTTTCTCTAGAATTATATAATGGCAATCTGTTACAGTTAATAAAAATAAACTGGATATTTTTGAATACTCCATACTAATTGTGCTTTATATTTAAAGCCAAGCCCCTGTTTACTTTGGACTTATTGAATACTTGCTATCTTATTTATTTAATCCTCACAAAATTTCATGAGCAATAACTATTATTATCCTTGTTTTAGAGCTGAGGGTACAGAACCTTGTACAATCTAGAAAATGTGCCTTGTAAATAGCATGGATTGAATGCAAGTATGTATCCTTGTAACTATAAAGCAGGTGATTGTCATTCCTCCTTTTTCTCTAAAAGTTATGTGCATATAATATATATGACCAGAAATTTGAAGTCCTTGAACATGATTGGGTAAACACTAGGACTCTCCAAAACAGTTCAAAGTTCCCAGAAACGTCCCATGTGTAGCCTCCCCAAAGAGCTCTGGAGGTAATGAAATTAAAAATATATATATTAAAAGTAATAATGAAGTTGGACATTTCTTTTTTAAGCACATTCTTTTTTAAATTCCACTTTCACTACAGAAAGAGGTATTACATCATTCATACATTGGGGCTGAAAAGCAAGCAGGGAAGAAGTAGATTCCTTTTCTAGCTGTTGGATGTCTATTTTATGTAAGAGATAATGAGATTCCATTTCCAAAAATGTCACTAAGTATTTTCTCAGTCAACGGAACTAAAAGATACAGTTCTAACAAACTTTCCAAAGACCACCTCTCCTCTACAATATAGATCCTTCTTATATTTAATTTCTGCATTTAACCACATCTTACAGTAATCACTGATGAAATGTTGGCTTGGTGGAGGTTCTCCAACTTTTGCTAGTTTCATTGCAGTTCATTATACGCTCAGTAACTTTGATAATTTGATATAATTTTTGAGATGCTATTATCATAGCATAACGGTTCTGCATTTGACATTCTAATGTTTATCTTTTAAAGATTGTATTTATTGAGAGAGAGAGAGAGCATGAGCGGGGAGTGGGGGGCAGAGGGAGAAGTAGGAGCAGGCTCCCCAGTGAGCAGGGAGCTCAAGGTGGGGCTTGATTCCAGGACCAGACCCTGGGATCATGATGTGAGCTAAAGATAGATGCTAATCCACCCAGGTGCCCCTGTATTTGACATTCTATCTAAAATATTCTATGCCATTAAGTGTGTTTATTAGCACATATCTACTAATTTGTATATACAGTTAAATACAGCTCTCTGTCCAACGTGTAACTAATTCTTAACTATTGAACATTATGAAAATAATAAGTCTGAAAATGTGTTTCTATATAATTAACAAATCAAGTGAATATGCTGTAAAAGCGTGAGAAATTATTTTATTATTTTATTTTATTAGGATGTTCTCCAATAAGAAAAAAAATAGATAAATCTGCCATATTTCAGGTTATCATTTTTTTTTCACTTACTTAATGAAGAGTTTAGAATAAAGGTTTTCAAAGGTGACTTTTTGCTTAATATTTATCAAGGATGATCTCTTTGCAATAATGGGATTTACTCAAGCTATATTTTTAAGACATCAGAATAATGGCATCTGTGAATAAACATACTGTCTCAGGCTACTATAAAAAAAAATCCTTCTCACAGTCCTGGATTCTGCGAAGTTCAAGATCAAGGTGACAGTTGATTAATTTCCTGGTAAGGGTTCTCTTCCTGGCTTACAGATGGTCACCTTCTCACTATGTTCTCCCCATGTCCTTTCTTTGGCGTGAGCATCTCTCTCTCTCTCTCTTTCTGTTCTTCTTATAATTCCATTAATCCCATTATGAGGGCTCCACCTTATAACCTAATCTAGCCCTCATTAGCTTCCAAAGGTCCTATCTCTAGATATCATCACATTGGAAGTTAGACCTTCAAGGTAAGAATTTGGAGGGGACCACAAATATTCTGTCCATAATGCATCCAGTTAAATAGTTAATAAATTGCATTTAACATATTACATCTTACAGTAACTGAATTTATTTTAGCTACCTTTGACCTAGTTTTTGTTATATATTAGTTAGAAATTAATTTCTGATTTTATTTTTCAAAAGTTTACTTTCTAAAAACATGAATTTTCAAACAAACATGAGAAATATAAATAACATGACTCATTAAAATAAAAGTTATTAAATTTAAAGTGTACAATTGTATAAATTGCAGCTACATATTATATAATGTATGACTGCACAGTGTATTGTTAAAGCAGCTACTCACAAAAGTGAATATCTTCTCTGTTCATTATTCCATAAGGAAAAAAAATTCAGCTGTTCTACCAGAAAGTGCCTAAAACAGAAGAGTTGCTTTGAATGTGATAAATAAACAGGTGGCTAAGCAATGCATTTTGACTGAGCATAGTGGATTCACACTGAGGCTAACAACGCCTTTTATTGATAACCTTCCACCATCTGTTCTGAAGATTTATTCATACAAAGAAAAAGGCAGGAGAGAACAAAGAATGCAAATAAGTGGCAATACTTAAATTTTGAATCATGGTGTGATTTTGTAAAGTGGATCAATGCTACTGTTGCTTTTAAAACTATTACAATGTTTGAACCAGAAAAGTTAATGATTAACTTCCATTGGCACATTTGTTGATATGGACAGGAAGGTGCTTCCAGAAATGTCAGACTCATAAATTTAAAAAGTTGGTGGAAACTATCCTACTATAACCAACTTTTATAGTCCTAATATCTAACTTTTCTTTGGGTCTGACACTTTCAGTCTGGCAAAAACAAAAGAATAATCTATATGGTCATGACTTGAACAAGCAGAGTAGTACTGTAAATAGAAAAAAAAACCTGAAAAGGTTAAAAACAGAGTTGCCATATTAACAGGTATTTGTTGGGCAGAAATGTAGTAATCAGTGTAAGGTAGTAATGTGAATAGAAAAAATGCAGTAGGTCAAGATAAGACTAAATCTGGCAGGCAAAAAGAAGAAAGACTTCCCAATGAAGTCAAAGAAAGATAGAACACCTATGTATAAGGAATTAAAGAAAAGGACTAAAGATGGGGGTAGTGGAAATTGAGATGATTAAAGAGTTAAATTACTTATACACAACTAAGAGTAGAAATAACGAGGTGTTTCAAGAAGTGCCAAATAGTTTGAAGTCCAAAAAGGAAAAGAAAATCTAAGATGATTATTATTAGAATAAGAGGTACTGACTTTACATTGAGAGTTCAAAAGAGAGGTATCGACATTGAATTCTAGAATCGTAGAATATGGTCTTCAGTGAATTTGTCATCCCAATAAAGCAGTGAAAATGAGCTGGGGTGAGGTGGGGGTGGGAATCAACCATGGCAGAATTCTGGCAATTAGGCAAAGCTGCAGAATTAACTGAAAACTTGACCCAAGAGAAACTATGGAACCTCAGTAAGACAGCAGGGTCTGTGATGTTTCAAAATGGGACAATTCCCATCCTCCCTCCCACCCCAGCTCATTGGCATAGTACCCAAAGGCTAGCAGCATTGCAGATGACAGAGAACTCCAGCCATGTTTACAGGTCTGTGAAAAGCCCTATCCACAAAGCACAACCAATATTTTTCCAAAATTGCATCTTCCTGGAAATCTCTAGTCAAAGAGGATGTTGGATATTTGATTTGACTTAGTTCAGCTGCAGTAGGAGATGCCTACTCCAAGGGCATTACTGAAAAATAGCAAGCTGCTGTCAACATCTCCAGTGCCTAAGGCTGTCATCTGGCCAAGACCCAGCTTCAACCTCCAGCAAGCTTGAAGCAGCCCAGCCCACAGTCTACCAGCCCCCAGAAGCCAGCTCTAACCAGGACCAACAGCCAGTGATGAGCCCTCCCACTGAGTCCAGGGAAGCCACGGCAGAGCTCAGAGGAGCCTTTCTCACAGCCTGAGAGACCCTGGAGAATTCCCACCCCAGCAAAGAGGAGCTCTTCTGGGGACGGCCAACCACCTTGGGAGCCCTGCATATCATTACTGGCTTGGCTCATGCCAACTGTGGGGATATCCTGGGTGCTGTACTGAACTGTGTGGTTTCCCAACACTTAATGATAACCATTGGCCAGTGAAGTGCTTTTCTTTATTGCAGGAGCAACCACACTGGTCATCACAGCAAATTGCACAATTCCCAGGATTAAGGTCAGCACAGGTCCTGGTCAGCTCTCTGTGCACTGACCTTAGTATATGCACCTTTGCAGTGGAGCAGGCTGCCCTTGGAAGAGTCTCTCAGTGCACTCCTCTTCAAGGTCCTGAAGCTGAACATTGATTTCTTGTCCACCTTTCTGGTCTTCCATGCTACCTCTGCTATACCTGGATGTACCTGAACGCAGTTGAGAACATGCCCATGGCTATAGTAGTCTTTCTGAAAATCTACCACAATAGGCACAACAGTCCACAGATATCACCTGGGCCCCAGGTACCTGCTGTTCCTGGGAGCTGAGTTCAATGTGTCCTCCAAGGACTCTTTTCTAGCACCTGGCCTCTCTGAGGCTCTGCTGTCTCCCCCCATCCTGTCTCCATGGGTTGGTCCACCCTTCATCACACCCAGCTCCTTAGATTACTACTCCACCTCTTATACATGCGTGTGCGTGCACACACACACACACAAACACACACACACATACATTACCAGCACCACCGCCATGGAAATAAGCACCTGCTCTGGAAGTCAGGTAACATCCCTCAGTGTTGCTGCTTTGCTATCAATAAAAGTTGACGTTAGGCTGGGGTTAAAAAAAATGGTTTCAGTTGGTACAAATCAAAGCATGTGCATGAGTTTAAAAGGAATCCCAGAAAAAATAAACTACCGTAGGGTTTTTTGAAAAACTCCACTATATTCCTGCCCCTGTTTATAAAAGGCTACATGCATGCCTAAAGTTTTATGTATGCCCAGGAAATACCTAGGGAAGGAGAAGTCACCAGTCACTACCTTCTGGCTGACCTTAGAGGTCCGAAACAAACAAGAGGAACAAAGGCTGTCTTGTAAGCTAGTGCTCCTTACAAAAAGTGGATGGCATACACATAAGGCATTTAAGGAAATCTGACCATTCACTGGGTAACAAATTATATTGACTCAAGTACAGACTCCCTAAAGTCAGTTTTAAAAATAAAAACAAGAACTTAAAAAAAAAAGGCAGAATAGCTGAGAACTTGATGGTTATACACTGCAGGGAACAAAATCCACAGAATTATTCCTGGAAAGTGCTAAACAAATAAGCAGTAAAAATAAAAACAACTCTATGACCAGGAAAACCAACCAAACAAAACCTAAGCACCAGAACAACAAAGGTTGATACCAAAGTTGTTACAATATATTATCTTAACTGTGCGGTTTTCAACAACAACAACAAAATATGAGACATTCAAAAGAAAGATAAAAGCTCTCACATGCACAGGGAATAAAAGAACAGCTAATAAAAAATGTACTTGAGGAGGCACAGACTTTGGATTTAGTGAGCAAAAGAATTTAAATCAGCCTTTCTAACACTTGGGCCTCCCTGCTTGTTTCTTCCTAGCAGGCCCTTCCTAAAGGGTTATTGAACTGAATTGAATGATAAAATTTTATTTTATTTTATAGTTTTATTTAGGTATAACTTATATATAAAATTGCACTTATGTAAGGTATACAATTTGATGGGTTTGGACATAGGCATCTACCCATGATGCTGTCACCACAATCAAGGTACTAAACATACATATTCATGAAACCTTCAAAAGTTTCCTGACAAACATTTTTAAATGAATATGCTCCATCTAAGGAAACCCAAAAACATAGACATAAGAAACAATGCAAAAGATGGTGGTGGTGGTTTGGACGTGAAGAAAGTTAAAATTACACTATAAATGATTTCTTATTATATGTAGTAAAAATGTCTTTAAAAAGAAAGTTTCTTTATTGAATAAAGATGTAAGCTTCAACTTTAGGAAAATTCATCTTTGCATCCCTTTTTGGGCACATGTTAGTTTATGAACTAAGAAACGTAGATACTTCTTTTTCAACTAAGGTCATTTTTTAATGTATTTATTTTAAAGAAAGAGAGAGAGACGAAGACAGAGAGCATCAGTTGGGGGAGGGACAGAGGCAGAGGGAGAGAGGGAATCCACAAGCAGACACCCCAGTGAGTGAGGAGTCTGACTCGGGTCTTGATCCCAGGACTGAAGATCATGACCTGAGCCCAAATCAAGAGTCAGCTACTTAACCAACTGAGCCATCCAGGTGCCACTAGAGAGGGCATTTTTTAAAATTAAAGTTGTTTGTGTGTGTGTGTGTAGCAGATGTCACACTGTTTCATAGTTCTTAAAATACAAAACACAAAATTATATAAATAACAATAGTTTTTTTTTATTTTTTAAATTATTAAAGTTTTATTTTTTTCATACAATATAGAAAGCTTTATTCATCCACACTATTCCAGAGAAAGGCAGGCTCACTTTAGTATGCTGTCCTCTTGGGCTTCTGCCAGTTATCTCTGAATCCGTTTCCATTCATCCAGTTTATTTTTCTCCTCAGCTTCTATTTCTGCTCCTCTTCTGTCAGAGGTTTCAGGGAGCTGTAACCCTTGGCTGCATAGCCCACTCCAAGGAACACGTAGAGTAGCAGCAAGCTTGATGTGCAGAGAGACCTTCACCTGTGGCACCTTCTTGTCCATAACCTTCACCAAGCCTTTTTGATATTTATCAGTTATGGTAATTTTTGTAGTGAAAAGAACCATATAATTTTTGTATTCAGTATAATTTACATATTTATTTATCAGTTCTCTATTGACCTATTATAGTCCATATGTTTCTCAATGCTTATTGATTTTAGAAGACAGTTAATTTTAAACGTTAAATTTTAAAAAGTGCTACATATATGTTTGTTGAGATAGTCTAGTATACTCATAATTTTTATAAGCACTTGACTCTATAAAGTGTTCTGAATAGTGTTGCAATATAAAATACTAAACTTAGAATCAGAACGCATGACTTTAAGTAGTGGATCACTGTACAAATATTAATTAGTATTACAAATTTGAAATACATTTATCTTCAAAGCAATTTAATGCAAATTAGGGCAAATGATTAAATAGCAGCAAAATTATATCTACTTTGCGCCCTGCCAAAGTTAGGAAATGACACATGAGATTAAAATTGGAGGAAAGAAATAGAAAATCTTGGCCCAAACTAACATCTCTGCAGTTCAGTTACATGTCACTAAATGCCAGATGTATCCTTCACTTTCTTTAGCTATAAAACTTTAGTACTTAATTAAAGTACTTAATTAATTTATGTTCAAAGTGCTTGAGTATTACTCATCAACGCTAGTGATTACCACTCTGTGGGTGGAGCACATCTCCTTAGTGATTGTATCAAAACATCTATAGGTGATACTTAAAGTTTGAGAAAAACAGCATGGTGACTAAATTTATAATAAGGACATCAACTCATTACCATCTTAGTAAGTTCTTTGAAGGTTCACTCTTTAGTAACACCATATTTTCTAATTATGAGTATATTTGTGCATACCTATAAATGGCTTAAATTGTCCCCATCTCCTAAACACAGCCTTCATCTATTTGTTGTCCCTTAGAAGTTTCTTCCAGGTTAATGCCTATATCAACACAGATAAAGAACCCTTTCTCCAAGTTCCTTGTACTTTGGAAATCACAACATCTGAAATGACAAAGCTAACTCAACATCTTGATCTGGAGAAAAGGATAAAGAGAGCAAAGCTGAGTCTAGAAAATTTTGATATAAATGAAATTTGTCTTGGAAGTGCCTGAACTTCCTTTACACAGGATCTTTCTTACTTTCTGTCCTTTCCCCATAATCTAATGCCTCTGTCAAGCATTGAAAGTAAACTGATTTTCCCAGACAGACCGACCTTGAACAGTCCCATATTCCAGAGATACATGTCATAACCTCTGAACTTTTCCATCAAAAGCCATTCTCTTAGTACACTTTGTATAGGGAAAGTGATTTGTTTAAAATAATTTATGTACAAATTAATTCACTTCACTTCACTAGTTGAGGGTAAAAAAAAGTTCACATTTCATTAAATAAACAATTTAGCTCTGTTTCCAAACCTCCTGCAAAAATGGCCTCTATTCTGAAAATAATTTAAGAACTATTCTGTGAGTAATTCATATTTTCAAGGTGTTATCACAATCCCGACTGCAGCTGACTTACAATAAAGTTTTTAAACTTAGACTCAACTACCTTGGATTTGGAAAATAGCTCAATTACCACCAGAGCAGGATGCTTTGAAGTAGGTCTCACGGTAACCTTTAAGCCAGAGATTCCTTGCTGTCCACTCAGAATAGATAAACTATTGGCCACAAGTTTTGCTGTCAAAGAATCAGTAACTCCCCTAAAGCATGATCACCTTCATTATATTGTTCATAAGGCCTTTTCTGAGAAAACACTGAGGAATTGATTCTGAAGGCCTATTGCTGTGGTCATGTCTTTACCTGACTGAGGCTACTATCTTGGTGTGGAAAAGATCAGAGATATAATGTTCAGCAATGGTTACTAATAAATGTATTAGCTCATGGGTGGGTTAATAATATTGTAGGTATTATTTGACTTTTCCATGCCCATTCAGTAATGCTAAAGAGTAGCCACTTTAAAGAATAGTGCTGGAATTGGATTCAGTAGATGATTCCAAACATAGCCATTTCAGAATGAAAGAAGTACATGACCCAAGGGGTAATCAAACTGTTTGCTACCTTTAGACAAAAGCAAAATAAAATTACTATTGATGTAGTAATTAGCAAACAATATGAAGATGTTTCCAAGTTATTTATCTAGAATACAAATTGTTGAAATGCGCTTCTTTAACTTTTACATATAAACTTAACTAAAACCTTTAAAATAGTTTTCCATATTAAGAATAGTTTTAATTGGGATAAAATATATAGAATTCACCATCTTAAACACTTTTAAGTGTAAAATTCAGTGGTAAGTACAAAATCCATAAACTTTTAAAAGTATAAAGGGATCACCAACTCCTATTTCTGATTTTTAAAATAATATACATGTGTAGTATGATGGAATATTCTCATGGGTATGGCTTCAATCTCCCATTTTCCATGGACATAACTTGCATTTTAACTTTCTCTTAACATTCAGTTAGAAGTGAAAATAAAACAACTACAAAGACTTATTTCAATTACTAATGAAATACAAAAGAAACTAACATTAGACTATTGTTTTTAGGTTTTAAAATAATATTTAGATGGTATCTTCCTAGTTCGTCACATAACAGAAGTGGAAATCAAGGCCAGCGTAAGTTTAGCAACCGTGTAACAATGTGATTAGCCAGCACTGGAATTGCAGAAAACTGATTTCTAGTTAAATATTCTTTCTAAAACTTTAGCAAATTTTTATTTACATTAATAAATTATTCAAAAGGAAATAATGAATTATTTTCTTATGGTAATTTTCTCTTTTACTTTTCATTATGATTTCTCTTCCATTCTTTGATAATAAGATGGCTTTTTCATTTTTTTTAAATTCTGTTTTATTTATTTCTAAAAAGACCAAAGGAACACTTCTCTTATTTTGTTCACTTACTGGTAAATATAAAGAAATCTCTCCTGGGGTGCCTGGGTGTCTCAGTGGTTAAGCGTCTGCCTTTTGCTCAGGGCGTGATCCCAGGGTCCTGGGATTGAGCCCCACATCCGGCTCCCTGCTCTGCTGGAAGCCTGCTTCTTCCTCTCCCACTCCCCCTGCTTGTGTTCCCTCTCTCACTGGCTGTCTCTCTTTCTGTCATATAAATAAATAAAATCTTAAAAAAAAAAGAAAGAAATCTATCCTAAATATGTGTGTGTGTGTGTATGTGTGTGTGTGTATGAAAACATTCAGCTTTATCTAACTATAGTTCTTGGATAATTATGCTTGCATCATTTATCACAGATTCATCTGCCTATACTGAAATTAATGTAAGAGGCTTCTGTTCATTGGATCAGAGCTCTAATATCATTATTCAATCTGTGAGCTGCTCCTCATTTGAATCAATAAAAGGCTGAGAGGTCTTGACAAGCTATATTTTTAGTTCTTGGATAATTATGCTTGCATCATTTATCACAGATTCATCTGCCTATACTGAAATTAATGTAAGAGGCTTCTGGAGGCCAATTTTGTGCTATTAAACAGATCAGGTCTTGTAATTAAAGAAAATGTCAGGCTGTCATATTTTACAAGAGGGCCATGGGAATATTTTCACGCAGTTTTCAAGCAAATTAGAAAGTATGCAGACCTGCTGGAACCAAAAACATACACCAGACCCAGCATAAGTTTATGCAGAAACTAAATCAATGTTCAAATGGTATGTGATTCATTGGCTTTCTATTTTCCCAAGACTCAATGATTTAAGGAATAATTTATAATGCCTGGCTTTAATAACATGCACTGCTGCATCAACTTAAAATGCATCAAACTCTTCTGAAAGAAAGTAACATCCAAATGAAAAGCTAATTTACTGTCAGGATAATGGAGAATATCCAAACTGTAGTCTGCAGCCTTTGCTTCCCTTCTGTTTCCTTTTAGTGCCAACTGTAAATCATAATTTCTTACTCTATTTTTATTATGTATTCACTTTATTCTTCTATCCAACTAAGAGAGATTTACAGAGAACCTACAAGTAAAGAGCTGTTGAAGAGCTCAGATTAAAGTAGAAGAAACAGATCAATAAACAAAAATCGCATCATACTTCTTACAATATAGGTATAATGCATTACTTTCAAAGGAGTATATGAGTGGGACACTGGGTGGCTCAGTTGGTTAAGCATCCAGCTCTTGGTTTTGGCTCAGGTCGTGATTTCAGTATCATGGGATCTAGCCCAGCATCAGGCTCCATGCTCAGCATGGAGTTTGCCTCAGATTCTCTCTCCCACTCTCAGCTCCTCCTGTTCATGCTCTCTTTCTAAAATAAATAAATATTTATTTTTTTAAAGAAGAGTGTATGAGTGATTATGACTAACTTATTTAGGAATATTTAGTTTTCACAAACCATACTGAGATGAATTTGTGTTTACTGTGTAAAAAATTGAGAGGCTTTGAAAATTTTATGCAAGGATATGGTAAGTTCTTATTTACAATTTACAATTCATTTCTGAGGCTAGGAATACTCTAATATCGATAATAAAATATGGAGCTTTTACAAATGGAAGAGGAAATACTAAAATACCAAGAAAATGAATCAAAAACACAAATGAACAACTGTCCAAGGAGGAAATACAAATTAATATAAATATTCAGATAAATGTTGTTCCATTATTTCTTCAAATACTGATTTTGCCCCTATGTCTCTCCTTTCCTCTGTAATTCCTATTACACTTGTTAGGACTTTTGCACATGTGTTCTCATCCTTATTATTCCTCCCAGTTTAAGTGTATTTTCTAGCATGTTGGGTCTTCTGTTAAACCCATTCAATGAGTTACTAATTCTTTATATGTTACTGCCCTAAAATACAGAATTTTTTGTATATTATAATTATGTTAAGATACTTCATCTTTTCACCTATTTTATATATTTTCCTCTTGATTTAATGTTAGCTATAGTTATTTTGAGATTACTTTCTGCTAACTCCAATATCTGGATTATTTAAGGGTATGCATCTATCTATTTTATCACTTGTATCAGTCACTTTTTCCTGTAACCTTAAATATCTTTTTGTTGCTGTTTTTTATTTTGTTTTGTATGCTGGACACTGTAAGTGATGCATATTTTTCAGATTCTGGTACTGTATTCTTTCTCCAAAAAAATGTTTTACTTTGTTCCGTTAGGCACCTTGCTGCTGAAGAAGCCTAATTTTTGCTTTACAATAGGTCTGTATTAGTTTTTTCCTTAATCTTAAAGCATAGCTTTTATTATTATGTCATGTTCTTACTCCAAGTTGCATGGCTTTTGTGGGGTTCCAATGGAAAGAACAGGGTGTCCACTATAACCTCTGCATTCTTGCTGAGCCAAAAGGCTAGAATCTTCCTAACACTGGAAGACCACAGAGTCTTCATTTGCTCTCAGCCTCCTAGCAGCTGCTGCCTCAGAACTTCATAGTTTCCTTCTCTAGTTTGCAGTCCAGAAATTGGCTAAGAATCCAGAAGTATTTCCATACAAATATCTGGGATACTCTATACCCAATTCCTCTTTGTTTCGTCAATCACAGGTACTTCCGTAGCAGTCCCAAGCTGTAAGGTGTGCCTCTTCCACTTATCAAGACCACTGTTCCTCATCTGGGCTCTACCTCTCTACACTAAAGATCAGAAAATTATGTCCTAAAGACATAACAGCATAATTTAAAATCTCAAGAAACTTGATGCAAGATAAATGTCCAACAATGGGACACTCTTAAATAATGGAATAACCACATAAGAAATTATGGTGTTAATGATTACATTAGAAATATTTTCATAATACATTTAACCTTTTTTTGCCCTTATTTTTCCTTCCTTTATTCTTTTATTTGTATTAAGGCACATTACAACATTTAAATTATTTGCCATAAAGGTACATTCTAATGAATTTAAAAAATATATGCACCTGTATAAACACCATCCCAATCAAAATATAGAATATTTTCATAACCTGAAAAGTACCCTTGTCATTCAATTTGCACTACAAATAGGTAACCATTTCCAGATTTATATCACTGCAGACAATCCCTGTTCTAGAAATTCATATAAATGAAATCATGGAGTATATACTTTTGCAGCTTGAAATTTTACTTAAAATATTGTTTGAGATTTGTTCATTCTATTGAATATATCAGAAGTTTTTATTTTTATTTGTGAAAAATTATACAATTTGATAATCCACTATTGTCTGAATTTGCCACTTTTTCTGCATTTAAGATGAGCATTTCTTTCTTTCTTTCTTTCTTTCTTTCTTTCTTTCTTTCTTTCTTTCTTTCTTTCCCTCTTTCTTTCTTCTTTGTTCTTTCCTTCTTTTTAAAGATTTAACTTATTTGAGAGAGAGAGTATGTGCAGGAGTGCAGGCAGGGACAGATAGAGGGAGTAGCGGACTCCTCGCTGAGCAGGAACCCTGACAAGGGTCTTGATCCCAGGACCCTGAGATCATGACTCCAGCCAAAGGCAGCCACCCAACCAACTGAGCCACCCAGGTGCCCCTCCTTTATTTTGTTAATATAACTATTTAGTTTGATTAATTTTGAAGTAGAAAACCTACCTAGCATTCTTTCCATTGTGTCATCTAATCTATATATATCTATATATATATCTATATCTATCTATCTATCTATCTATCTATCTATCTATCTATCTATCTACACCTATATATCTATTTTTACATATTACCATGTTTGCTTTGCTGATTTTTTTGTCAAAGATTTTTGTGCCTATACTTAGGAAAGCCATCGTTCTCTATATATTCTTTTTATTTTATAATACCATTGTTAGATTTTGGTTTCAGGGTTTTGCTGGTCTTGTCAAGTGAGTTGGAGATGGAGATACATTAGCTCATATTAGGGAAGCTCATCTTTTTAACCAAACCCACAAGAGTGGAGCTTTCCATTACAGTATGTGTAGGGTGGGGAATGGAATAAAGGAGTTAGTCATGGCTCAAGTAGCATAGAATTTTACACTTGTAGCACAGATTTAGTCGATTTCCTTGAATAAATTTTTATTAAGTTGCTGTATGCTCTAAGGACAATTTTCAGAGACAGATTTTTTTTCCTTTTCATTTTATTTATTTTATTTTTTTATTTTATTATTATATTATGTTAGTCACCATACAGTACATCCCCGGATTCCGATGCAAATTTGATGCTTCATTAGTTGCGTATAACACCCAGTGCACCATGCAATTACGTGCCCTCCTTACTACCCATCACCAGTCTATCCCATTCCCCCACCCCCTCCCTCTGAAGTCTTCAGTTTGCTTCTCATAGTCCATGAGACTTAGATTTTTTAAAAAAATAATTTTCAACAACTATGTTTGTTTTACTAGGGAGAGGGTCCAAAGAGCTCATCACACTATTATTTTTAGATTTGTTCCTTGGGCGCTCTTTTATTAAAGACAAAACAATCTTATTTTGATCTCTTCCAAAAATTCTAAAAATGACCTAATGTTAAATTTACACCTACATTCTTGAAATATAGGACTTTTCAAAAGTTTAACTCTTAAAATCAAGAGCATTATAATTTTAAGGAAATTATATTTTATTTTTCATGCTAGTTTGTTGTAATATTAAAATTGACCATATTCTTAGTTGTGTATATAATATTCCAATACCTATAGCTCTCTGACCATCCTCAAAACGCCAAAGAAAGATTAAGCAATATTTTTTAGTTTGTTATCTGAAAATTATATCTCAGTCCTATTTACTATCTAGAGACATAACTTGAAAAATTCAAGTTATATCTCCTAAACCACTATCACTGAAGACATCACAACAGATGGCTCTTTTGTTGACTGCCATTGTCTTTTAGCTAGGAGAGAGATTTCAAAAGGCCTCCAATTCATTCTTTGACTGTGATCAGGCCGGCACCATCTGAAATTAAGTATCAGAAATGCAATAGAGAAAATTTATTCCAGTGAAATTTGAATACATATTTTATATCAATCCAACAAAAACAAAACAAAACAAAAAAAATAAATTAAATAATTCATAACAGTGGCATATATATTATTTACTTCCTCAAAAATTGCAATGAACTAGCAATGCTTGAGAGCAAAAAAGATCTAATATGATGTGCCTGGATTAAAGACAACATATGTTATTTTGAAAAATGATCTTGCCACATACTTGCTTTTTGACCTGCTGCAGATTATATAGACTCTATGATTCTTGGATTCCTTATATGTTAAAGATTATGATGATGATATCTTTATGGTATTGCTGTGAATATTAGATATAGTGTTTCATGTGATGTGTACGCTTCAGGAAATACATTTTTTTCCTCTATATGATACCAATAGTTTCTACTATAATACCCTTCTTCCTCCTTCAGCAGAAAGGTAATATAGTATGGTCAAAAGGTTAAGATAATGGCTCTACCCAGTTTGCCTACATTGAATTGTATAGTTTTGGCAAATATTATTTAACCTTCCTGCATAGGATTGTTGTGAAACATAGTTCAAATAGTGTATGTGAAGTGCTAAGAATACTCTGAAGCATTTAGTAAATATTCAGTAAATATTAGCCATTATTATATTCTCAAAAATAATACATGATTAATAGAAAAAAGAGCTCATTCAGAGAAATGAAGGTATTCGTTCTAAGTCCTTCAACAATTAAATGGCAAATAGCAATTAAAGAAATGGAGATGGGATTGAAGGTCTTCTATTGAAAGACAAGGAGATGAGATTTTAATGAATGTACTCATTGTATACATAGTTTGGAAAAACAAGAGTGGCTTTAGAAAGCAGAAAGAGTAGATAAAAGAAGTGGAGCATCCAGAACTGTTAGGAATTATACTACACCTAATTTTCTGTAGACAGATTAGCCTTTTTCTCAGGTATTGTCACATTATTCAAGATTTAAAGATTTTTGTTATTGTAGTTTTTCTACTATTTTCTCTAGAATACTAAGCTCAATGAAAAGAAAGCGAATATAAACCAATTAATATTTAACAATCAACATATAGGATCACACTAGCAAAATAATTTCATAAATGTAGTTCATGATTGAGGAGTAAAAACAAATTAATTTGAAATATGTGACCCACTTTTAGTTTGAATAACTTGTGGTTTGACACAGATTTTTACTTGTTTGGTTATAAAAGTGGCCTTATTAATCCATTTTTATTTGAATCTTTAATTTCAAAGATCAACATGTCCCTCCATTAATTTATTCTAGAGTCAAGCCTTCAACAGACAGCCAAAAATGGGGTAAGGTGTAAACACTGAAACAGCAGGAAAATTGTCACCTATTGAATGAGAGGACAAAATGATTTATTTAGGATTTTAGAGGATCCTTCCTGTTTAAGTAAATGTAATTTACCACAGAATACAGACACTGTATATAACATAAAGCATCATACTTAATCTCAAAGTGTACATTTTCACAGAAAAATTTGTCTCTTTAGAGACATTATCTGTCTCTTAGATTCATTCACATAAAATTAATATTCACTAATTTTGTATTTATACGTTATAAAGGTCATTTAACTTGTCTTTAATAATCAAGACAACTGAAAAGTTTTAGTCTAATAATTTACATCTGGATTAATAGTTACTGTGTTTGCAAAAATGTGTCATTATTTTATATTACTTTGGCCTTAGTCATGACCCAGACTTTATTGACTTAATAAGGAATTTTTCCATATGAAGATATTGTAGGATAAGCATATTCTGGGCTCAAAGTAAAGAAGAATGGTGGATTGTCTTGCTCTTGATATCTGGGTACATGAGTTAGAATGTAGGTTTTAACCCATTTTATCCCAAAAGGAGTCAGAAATAGGTAATATGTTAAAGTCTTTTGACCATTTGAAAGAAAATTACAAGTTCCAGATAGTGAAAAATATTTAGTAATTGAATAATGCCAGTTCTGAAAGCATGTATAGCTTGTCAGTGGCATAAAATATATGAAAATTCATGTCACATAATTTTTTTGAACCATCATTTATTTAAGTAATGAAACTATTGCTAGGCCAAATGGAGCGTGTGCACATGTATGTTTTATAAAATACTTTAAGCAACTGAACTATTTTAACAATCTAGTTCTTCTTTTTTTTTTTCAAATATTTTTAAGTACTATCTACAACCAACATGGGGCTCAAACTCATAACCCTATGATCAAGAGTCACATGCTCCACCACCTCTAAAAAATCTGATAGCAAGAGTATTTCCTATTATTTTGTCCACATGAAGAATTTTGAATTGCTGTTTCACTCATTTCATGAATATGGATATGTCATACTAAGCATGGTATATAGTATATATATATATATATATATACACACACACACACACGCACACACACACACAATTTTATTGCAAATAACCGTGTTCACTGGTTCAGTGATGATGATGTTTGTGATGATTAGCTTTACTTTCATCATCAAATAGCAAGAAAATTCAGGGTGGACGTAAACTGAGTCATGGATTGGCAGACAACAAAGGGGATACCGCTGCTTTTAATTTACAGCAAGAAATAAAGGAGAGTAGAAAAGGGAGAAAAGAGGGAGGAAAAAAATGAAAAAAAATAGGGATGAGAGGAGGAAGATAAGGGAGGAGGTGTCCAAGTTTAATTACATCCATAATGCTTTAGTATGTGTACCATAGTCGGATTGAAAAGATAAAAAAAAAAGTGGCTTCATGGATGTAATAATATTTATTATGTACAATAAAAAGTGAGGTTTTGTAAAATTGGGGATTCTGATTCTGTAGCATGGGTGGGCCTGAAATTCTTCATTTCTAACAGTCTCCCAAGCAATGCTGGTGTTGCCGTTCTGCAGACACACTTTGAGTAGCGAGGTAAGAAAGGTTGGAGATGATGTTGGTGTCTATTCCAGGCAGAGTGAAGAGTACACCTTATAACATGGAAGAATGAAAGTATTGTCAGGTGAACTGGGGAGTCCCTAGGCCCTGAGGCCCAACCCAGACAAACTTGAAGGAATACCTGAAGGTTCTTGGTTTTGTCACAAGAAGAAATTCAAGGTCAGACATGTAGCACTGTGGATGAGTAACACAAGAGGGAAGTTTCTCAAAGCAAAAGTACAGTCGAGAATGAGAAAGAGAGAGAGGGAGAGAGAGAGAGAGAGAGCTGTGTGTCCTGGGAATTGTGTTTCTATCTCTTATTGACAGTTGTTAACTAGAGGATGGAACATTTATTACTTGGGGCTGATAGCAGGGCTTCTCGCTTTTTCTTCCTGATTTGTCCGGGGTTTCTTGTCATGGCATCCTCCACCTTGGGCTGTCTGGCTTGATCCAGCATCCTGTGGAGTGCTGCCAGGATAGGCTTCTGACCCTCCGGATAACTACCTGTAACTTCCTCAGTGCTGACCTTCAAGCAACCTGCTACAGCCTAACTAATTGCCTACTTTAAAATTCTCCACTCAAGGACTCTGGGCCCTTAAAATCTTTTAAGGGTAAATGGGTGATGGCCATCTTCTGTAACTACTTCATGCTGGTGTGGGATATTGATCCTGCCTGAGGGCTCCAGAAGTCCTTGCTCTCTATGTTTTAGGGAAGCTGGATAGACAGTGGGGAGTAGAAGGAACCCATGGCTTAGTCTAGTGGGCATTGATATTCTTTTGTTTCAGAGTTGTTATGGACTGCCATCTGGGTATTTATCTGTCTGAAAGGAGAGGAAATAAGTTTTTTTTGGTAACTTTAGGATACAAGATCCAAACAGAATAAGGAGAATGGTTATTAAGGGTCCAAAAAGAAGATATAACCATGAAAGTTCTGGAAGCCAGGAGAACAAGGAGTCCCATCAGGAGGAGATAGGGTGGGTTTATGGGGAAATGTGGTCCAGTTAGTTATTATTCCAATGACCTGGAAGCTTTCTTTAACCTCTCCAGATGAACTGATTCACACGCAGCTTGATATGTTAGTCACTGTGCAGACTGCTCACATTTTGTAAGAATGTTGTCAAGGGCTTCTTGTAGTCAAGTGACTTGCTGCCTGATTTTATTTATATGTATTCTTACTTCCCAGGATGAGTTAATACAGGTGTAAGGTGGTGTTAGCTGTCATATAGACTCTGTTTTATTTAGAAAGCAATCAGATAATTAATAAAATGATTTCTATGGAAGCAAAAGGAAAACATAGGTTAATGGAATATATTATAAACCCACTGTCTGAGACCCAAGTGCTGTCAGTGAGAAGATTTCTAAGTGATAGGCTCAAAGTACCCTCTGATGGCATGGGAGCAGGCAGTTGCAATAAGATGGGTTTTTCTGATTTGTAATTCAAATGTCTGCTGATACGTTTGAGTAGCTCATAAAGCAACAGACACAAAGATTGTCTATACACAAGTTTTGTGGCAGTTTCTCTGAAGTTGACCTCAACTTGTCCAGTTTCAATGTGTAGGGCTTCAGGAAAAAAGGCAGTTCAGTTTTTAATGACTTTAAGTCAAGAGAATGGAAGAAGATCGGATCCCTTGGTTTGGAGAGTTATAGACAGATATTTGAGGAAACCAGAGGATTTTAGGATCTAGTATTGTTTATAATAAATAATATTAAAATCTAGGGGCACCTGGGTGGCCCAGGCATTAAGTGTCTGCCTTCGGCTCAGGGCATTATCCCGGTGCTCTGGGATCGAGCCCTACATCGGGCTTCTCCGCTGGGAGCCTGCTTCTTCCTCTCCGACTCCCCCTGCTTGTGTTCCCTCTCTCGCTGGCTGTCTCTCTCTGTCAAATAAATAAATAAATAAATAAATAAAATAAATAAATAAAATATAAAAAAAATTTAATATCTACAAAGATATGTTTTTGAAACATTTTCTTTCTTTGAAATCACCCTCATTTCCATTAAATATAGCCAAATTAAGACTAACTTACTTGGCCTAATTATTTAAATAAGCTCATTAAGAATTGTTATTTGTCATATAAGTTGGGTTTTTTTATAATTTTTATTTTGTTAGTCACCATACAGTACATCCCCAGTTTTTGATGCAAGTTCCATGATTCATTATTTGCATATAATACCCAGTGCACCATGCAATATGCCCATCGCTGGCCTATCCCAATCCACCACGCCCCTCCCCTCTGAAGCCCTCAGTTTGTTTCCCAGAGTCCACAGTCTCTCATGGTTCATTCCCTCTTCTGTTTACCCCCCTTCATTCTTCCCTTCCTTCTCCTACTGATCTTCCTATTTCTTATGTTCCATAAATGAGTGAAACCATGTGATAATTGTCTTTCTCTGCTTGACTTATTTCACTTAGCATAATCTCCTCCAGTCCCGTCCATGTTCCTGCAAATGTTGTGTAATCGTTCTTTCTGATAGCTGAGTAATATTCCATTGTATATATGATCCAGCCATTGCACTACTAGGTATTTACCCCAAAGATACAGACGTAGTGAAGAGAAGGGCCATATGAGCCCCAATGTTCATAGCAGCATTGTCCACAATAGCTAAATTGTGGAAGGAGCCTAGATGCCCTTCAACAGATGACTGGATTAAGAAGATGTGGTCCATATATACAATGTCATATAAGTTTTTAAAAATCTGCTTTGATAGAACTTTTCAAGGAATTTTTACATTGAACTTTTAATAGCTTATCAAGGCTGGAGCCAAACCAAATACTTGTCAGACTTGTCTGTGATACCTATAGATTTGGGTGAATTCCTCATCTCAAGGTCCTCAAAATATTCTGAGGTTCTTGCACCTGCCAGGAAGTGACATGCTTTACTCACCCAGTAAACTACTGGGAACCCTGTAAGCAAGGTATCAGGCCAACATTTCCAAGGGGCTCCATAAAGTCAACCTTAGCTCCTAAAAGCTGTCTGGTCATATGTAAGTCTAAGCATGTCTCAAATATGACATTCCAGTCAAAGCTTTGGTAATATAACCAATTTCTAATGGCGTGTTGTTACAAGGATAACAGATTTTCACAGAACTTATGTAAATAATTATATTGCCATAAAAGAAAGAATATTCACCAGGGGTTTCTGAATTTCAGAGGGTTCAGGTCAGGAGCACAGCTCAATGTTTCAATTTGCATACAAAGAAATATTTTGTCATGTTTCTATAAGTCATAGATATGAGAAAACTTCCACAATCTATAAGAGCAAATATTAGAACACCAACAATGTTTCAAACAAGAGACATAAAAAACTGTAATCATCTTCCTCAGTTCATTAATCCCATGTTATTTATTCCTGTTCTGTGTGAATGCCGCTTTCCTATTAGTTCCAGAAATTCTTACCCAGTTTTGTTGTACGATCTTAGAGATATCAGAAACCTGTATTAGAAATATGTTTTCATGCATTTCCTTGAAGATGAAACACATTTTGCAAAAAGATAAGGACAATAACTATACATGACAAAAAAACTCAGAGATGGATGTGGTTGAAGATCTGATGAGAGTTCATTGTAATGCAGTTGACAAGAGGATCTATTTATTCCTGTAACATAACATTTTGATAATTAGAATGTCTAGTGATGACCTTATACCAGAACATATTAAAACCTTAGGAATTTCATATAATTTTAGAACAGTTATAGCATTTACCCTTACAATACAGCCTAAGAAGGTTTGCATTTGTTTAACAATGCTTCCCAAGTAACTTAACATACCAAGTGAACAAGCGTTATTACTCAAAAAGTTTTAAAACACATTCCT
Organism: Ailuropoda melanoleuca; assembly: GCF_002007445.2. NCBI lineage: Eukaryota > Metazoa > Chordata > Mammalia > Carnivora > Ursidae > Ailuropoda > Ailuropoda melanoleuca. Next base: position 31,866,547 of record NC_048225.1, on the reverse strand, counting down.
AAACAGGGTTACAGATTATTTAAAAATTTAATATTTATGTTTGACCAAGGTGGCAATAAAGGATCCTACAGAAGGTTTTATTATTGTTAGCAAAACTTAGCTCCTTTAATATTGAGAAGTTTCAGTTGTCTTAAGTGATTAAAGACTTGATAAAGACAAAACATAGAAACTTTCGTTTTCTGGGTAGATAAAGAAGAAAAAAATTTTTTTTTTAAATTTTATTTATTTATTCGACAGAGATAGAGACAGCCAGCTAGAGAGGGAACACAAGCAGGGGAAGTGGGAGAGGAAGAAGCAGGCTCATAGCGGAGGAGCCTGATATGGGGCTCTCCCATAACACCAGGATCACGCCCTGAGCCGAAGGCAGACGCTTAACCGCTGTGCCACCCAGGCGCCCCAAAAAAAATTTTTTTGTTATAATTTCTTACAAAGAGCAGGTGAACAATCTAAGAAAACTTTATCTTTTTTTTAAAGATCTTATTTATTTATTTGAGAGAGACAGAGATAGCGATAGAGAGCACAATTCCATAAGAGAGGGAGAAGCAGGCTCCCTGCTGAGAAGGGAGCCCAAAATGGAGCTGGATCCCAGGACCCTGGGATCATTACCTGAGCCAAAGTCAGAGGGTTACTGACTAAGGCACCCAGGCTCCCTGAAAACTTTATCTTTTTAGTACAGATAAAAGCTGAATCTCAATCTTATACCAGTGTAATTTTAAAATCCATTCATTTCAATCTTAGTTCTGATGATACACAAAATTATTTTCCAAAATTTTCTCCTCACTGCCCTTCTACAACTTTCTATTTTACTAAGATATTGCCTGAAGCCTTTACTCTCTAAATAACCATTTTAGGGTAAGATTATGTGTTTTTTTCTCAATATATTTCTGTTCCTCATGCTTATTTTTAATAAAAAATACATCTAACATTTCTCACATACAGAGTTGCTTCCATTATTTCTATCAGTCTTAGTTATATTTAGCAGAATTTTAACTCTTAGTAACCTTAGTCTCCAGTGAAATTTAAGTAGTAACCAATTATGAACTGTTTGTTACACCAGGATTTTTTAGAACTAAAGTTTAGGAATACATTTCATAATTTCTAAAACCATGTTTTCCATAGTAAAATTTTTAAATAAAGTATAAAGCATGTTTATCAATAGACCCAATATCCTTTTTCTCTGCAATAATGGGCACAAAGCAGATGGACTTATGTTCATTTAGTAATCAATGCTTTAATATTATAATTTATTCGGAAAAGATTTAAGTAATCCAACAAATTCAATCCAATTTGTCATTTAATTTAGCAAAACTTTAAAGTTTCAGATTACCAAAGATTTTGAAAGCTCTAAACCATTTTTTTTATTGAATCTGCTTGTTCTTATCAATTACCCATGAAAACTTTATAAGACAGACAAAATTAACCATTTTTTAAAAATATTTTAAATTGAAGTTAGTTGACATATAGTGTATTATTAGGTTCAGGGTAGAGTTTAGTGATTCATCAGTTGCATATAACACCTGGTGCTCATTACATCAAGTGTCCTCCTTAATGCCCATCACCCAGTTATCCCATTCCCCCACCTACCTCTACCAATTTTTCCCTAGAGTTAAGAGTATCATATGGTTTGCCTCTCTCTTTGTTTTTCTCTTATTTTATTTTTCTTTCCCTTCTTCTATTTTCATCTGTATTGTTTCTTGAATTCCACATATGAGTGAAATCAGATGGTATTTGTCTTTCTCTGACTGACTTATTTCAATGAGTATAATACACTCTAGTTCCATCCATGTTGTTGCAAATGGCAAGATTTCATTCTTTTTGATGGCTAAGTGATATTTCATTGTACATATATACCACATCTTTATTATTATTATTATTATGTTATGTTAGTCACCACACAGTACATCCTTAGTTTTTGATGTAGTGTTCCATGATTCATTATTTCATATTACACCCAGCGCTCATTACAACATGTGCCCTCCTTAATACCCATCAGTGGGCTACCCCGTCAACCCACTCACCTCTCCACTGAAACCCTAAGATTGTTTCCCAGAGTCCATAGTCTCTCATGGTTCATCTTCCCTTCTGATTTCCTCCTCTTCAGTTTCCCCTTCCTTCCCCTAATGTCCTCCTTGCTATTCCTTATGTTCCACGTATAAGTGAAACCATATGATAATTGTCTTTCTCTTCTTGACTTACTTCACTTAGCATAGTCCCCTCCAGTTCCATCCATGTTGATGCAAATGGTGGGTATTCATCTTTTCTGATGGCTTTGTAATATTCTATTGTATATATGAACCACATCTTGTTTATCCATTCACCTGTTGAAAGGTATCTTAGCTCCTTCCACAGTTCGGCTATTGTAGACATTGCTGCTATGAACACTGGGGTGCATGTGCCCCTTCTTTTCACTATATCTGTATCATTGGGGTAAATGCCCAGTAGTGCAATTGTTGGGCCATAGGGTAGCTCTATTTTTAACTTTTTGAGGAACTTCCATACTGTTTTCCAAAGTGACTGTACCAACTTGCATTCCCACCAACAGTGTAAGAGGGTTCCCCTTTCTCCAAATCCTTTCCAACGTTTGTTGTTTCCTGCCTTGTTAATTTTTGCCATTCTAACTGGTATTAAGGTGGTATTTCAATATGGTTTTGATTTGAATTTCCCTGATGGCTAATGATGTCGAACATTTTTTCATGTGTCTGTTAGCCATTTGTATGTCTTCCTTGGAGAGGTATCTGTTCATATCTTCTGCTCATTTTTTTTTTTGACTTGATTATTTGTTTTTTGGGTGTTGAGTTTGAGAAGTTCTTTATAGACCCTGGATACCAGCCCTCTTTCTATACTGTAATTTGCAAATATCTTCTCCCATTCCGTGGGTTTCCTCTTAGTTTTCTTGACTGTTTACTTTGCTGCGCAGAAAATTTTTATCTCGACGAAGTCCCAAAAATTCATTTTTGCTTTTGTTTCCCTTGCCTTTGGACATGTGTCATGAAAGAAGTTTCTGTGGCTAATATTGAAGGGGTTACTGCCTGTGTTCTCCTCTAGGGTTTTGATGGATTCCTATCTCACATTGAGGTCTTTCATCCATTGAGAGTTTATCTTTGTGTATGGTGTAAGAAAATGGTCAAGTTTCATTCTGCTGTATATAGCTGTCCAATGTTCCCAGTTCCATTTATTGAAAAGACTATCTTTTTTCCATTGGATATTTTTTCCTGATTTGTCGAAGATTAGTTGACCATAGAGTTGAGAGTCCATATCTGGGATCTCTATTCTGTTCAGTTGAGCTATGTGTCTGTTTTTGTGCCAGTACCATGATGTCTTGGTAATTACAGCTTTTAGTATAGCTCGAAATCAGGCAACATGATGTCCCCAGCTTTTGTTTTTTTCCCCAATATTTCCTTGGTGATTCGGGGTCTTTTCTGGTTCCGTACAAATTTTAAGATTGTTTGTTCCAGCTCTTTGAAAAATGCTAATGATATTTTAATAGGGATGGCGTTGAAAATGTAGATTGCTCTGGGCAGCATAGACATTTTAACAATGTTTATTCTTCCAATCCATGAGCATGGAATGTTTTTCCATCTTTTTATGTCTTCTTCAATTTCTTTTGTAAGTGTTCTGTAGTTTCTAGAGTATAGATCCTTTATCTCTTTGGTTAGGTTTATTCCTAGGTATCTTATGGTTATTTGGTGCTATTTTAAATGGAACTGATTCCCTAATTTCACTTTCTACAGTTACATTGTTAGCGTATAGAAAAGCAACTGATTTCTGTGCATTGATTTTGTATCCTGCAACATTATGAACGGCTGTATGAATTCTAGTAATTTGGGGGTGGGGTCTTTTGGGCTTTCTGCATAAAGTATCATGTCAGATGTGAAGTGAGAGAGTTTGACTTTTTTTTTTGCCAATTTGAATACCTTTTATTTCTTTTTGTTGTCTGATTGCTGATGCTAGAACTTCTAGTACTATGATGAACAATAGTGAAGACTGGGCATCTTTGTCATGTTCCTGATCTTAAAGGAAAAGCTCTCAGCTTGAGAATGATATTCACTGTGGGCTTTTCATAGATGTATTTTATGAAACTGAGGAATGTTCCCCTATCCCTACCCTCTGAAGAGTTTTAATCAGGAGAGGATATTGTATTTTGTCAAATGCTTTTCCTGAATCAGTTGAAAGGATCATTTGATTTTTGTCTTTTCTTTTATTAATGTGTTCTATCACAATGATTGATTTGCAAATATTGAACCACCTTGCATCCCAGGAATAAATCCCACCTGTTCCTGATAGGTAATCCTTTTAATGTACTGTTGGATCCTACTGGCTAGTATCCTGTTGAATATTTTGACATCCATATTCATCAGGGATATTGGTCTGTAATTCTTCTTGATGGGTCTTTGCCTGGTTTTGGGATCAAGGTAATGAAGGCCTGGGGCACCTGGGTGGCTCAGCCATTAAGTGTCTGCCTTTGACCTAGGTCATGATCCCAGGGTTCTGGGATCAAACCCCTCATAGGGCTCCCTCCTTGGCAGAAAGCCTGTTTCTCCTCTCCCACTCTACTTGCTTATGTTCCCTCTCTCGCTGTCTCTCTCTGTCAAGTAAATAAATAAAATCTTTAAGAAAAAAGGTAATGCAGGCCTCATAGAACGAGTTTGGAAATTTTCCTTCTGCTTCTATATTTTAAACAGCTTCAGACGAATAGATATTATTTCTTCTTTGAATGTTTGGTAGTATTCCCCTGGGAATCCATCTGGCCTTGGACTCTAGTTTTTGGGCAAGTTTCTGATTACTGCTTCCATGTCATTACTGGTTATTGCTCTATTCAGATTGTCAATTTCTTCCAGTTTTAGGTTTGGTTGTTTATAAGTTTCCAGGAAGGCATCTATTTCTTCCAGGTTGCTTAATTTATTGGCATATAGTTACTGATAATAATTTCTAATAATTGTTTCTATTTCCTTGATGTTAGTTGTGATCTCTCCCCTTTCATTCATAATTTTACTAATGTGCATCCTTTCTCTTATCTTTTGGATAAGTCTAACCAGAATTTATCAATCTTATTAATTCTTTCAAAGAACCAGCTTCTAGTTTTATTGATATGCTCTACTGTTTTTCTGGTTTCTATTTCATTGATCTCTGCTCTAATCTTTATTATTTATCTTCTTCAGCTTGGTTTAGGTTTTATTTGCTGTTCTTTCTCCAGTTCCTTGAGGTATAAGGTTAGCTTATGCATTCGGGATTTTTCTACTCTTTTGAGTAAGGCTGGGATGGCTACGTATTTCCCCCTTAGGACCACCTTTGCAGTGTCCCATAGGTTTTGGACTGATGTGTTTTCATTCTCATTGATTTCCATGAATTGTTTAAGTTCTTCTTTAATTTCCTAATTGATCCAATCATTCTTTAGCAGGAGGCTTTTTAATTCCAAGTGTTTGAATTCCTTCCAAATTTGTTCTTGTGATTGAGTTCCAGTTTCAAAGCACTGTGGCCTGAAAATATGCAAGGAATGCTTTATCTTTTGGCATCGGTTGAGACCTGATTTGTGACCCAGAATGTGGTCTATTCTGGAGAAAGTTCCATGTGCATTTGAGTAGAATGAGTATTCAGTTGTTTTAGGGTGGAATGTTCTGTATATATCTATGAGGTCCATCTGGTCCAGTGTATCATTCAAAGCTCTTGTTTCTTTGTTGATCTTCTGCTTAGATGATCTTGTCTACTGTTGAGCATGGAGTGTGGAGGTTTCCTACTATTAAAGTATTATTATCAATACCATTAAAGTATTATTATCAATATGATTCTTTATTTTGGTTAACAGTTGGCTTATGTAGTTGCCTGCTCCCATGTTGGGGGTACAGATACTTACAATCTTGTTGGATATTCTTGTTGGATAGACCATTTACAGATGATATAGCATCCTTCTGTATCTCTAACTATAGTCTTTAGCTTAAAATCTAATTTTTCTGATATGAGAATTGCTACCACATCTTTCTTTTGAGGTATGTTGGCAAGAAAAATGCTTCTCCACCCCCATACTTTCAGTCTGGATGTATCTTTAGGTTCAAAATGAGTCTCTTGTAGACAGCATATGGATGGGTCATGTCTTTTTATCCAATCTGCAAGCCTGTGGCTTTTCATAGGAGCATTAGGGTGTTCATGTTGAGAGTGACTATTGAAAGTCATGATTTTAGTGCCAGCATGTCGCTTGTGAAGTCCATGTTTCTAGAAATTGTCTCTGTAAATTTCTGGCCTATCTTATTCTTGGGGTCTTCTTTTACAGAACACCCTCCCCCCCTTATTATTTCTTGCAGGGCTGGCTTGATGGTCACATATTCTTTCAGTTTCTGCCAGTCTTGGAAGCTCCTTGTCTCTCCATTCATTCTAAATGACAGTTTGGCTATATAAAGTATCCTTGGCTGCATGTTCTTTTCATTTATTACCCTAAATATTTTGCAAGCCCTTTCTGACTTGAGAGGTCTCTGTGGACAGGTCTGATGTTATTCTGATGTTCCTCCCTTCATATGTAAGACTTCTCTTCCCCCTAGCTGCTTTCAGGATTGCATCCTTGGTTTTAAGATTTGGGAGTTTTACTACTATATGTAGGGGCATTGATCTGTTCTCATTGATCTTGGGCAGGGTCCTCTTTGCCTTTTGGACATGAATTCTTGTTTCCTTCTCTAGATTAGGGAAGTTCTCAGCTACAATTTGCTCAAATACATCTAGTGTTCTCTCTCTCTCCATACCCTCAGGGATCCCAATAATTCTGACATTGGAATATTTCATGGCATTGTTAATTTCTCTCAGTCTGATCCCTTGAGCTTTAATCTCTTTTTCCCAGGCCTCCTAAATTTACTTCTTTTCTATCATCTTTTTAGCTCACTAATTCATTATTCTGCCTTAATTACCCTGGCTGTCAAGGTATCCAGTTTAGGCTGCATCTCATTCACAGCATTTTAAGTTCGGCCTCATTAGATCTCATTTTGGCCCTTAGAGATTCTATACTATCACTAATATTTTTCTCAGGCCTAGATATAGACTTCATAATTGCTACTCTGAAGTCTATCTCTGACATCTTGCTTGTATCCACATCCATTAAGTCTGTGGCAGAGGCCATCGTCTCTGATTCTTTGCTTTGTCGGGGGTTCCTCCTCTTAGTCATTCTGTTGAGGGGTGTTTGAGGGAATGTACAGCATCCAGACCCAAGCAAGATGCACCTATTTTATAGGGACTCTAGGGTTGTTGTCCTCTTGTTCTTCCAGCCTGTCTTCTGGGGGAGGGGCCTGATGCACTGTTACTCATGCAACCCTGCTTGGGCAGAGTTGCCCTGCCCCAGTTTTTGAGCTCTTGTTCTCTGGAAGAGTTCTGCATCTCTTCCATCTCTTCCAGGAGTCAGAACAGAAATGACCACACCCAAAGCTCTGACCCAGAGCAGAGAAATCACAGTCTGCTCTTCAGGAAGCTCTCCAGGACACAGACTCTCTGTTTCTGTCTGCACTGCTAAAAACTTCAGCCTCCCCGATGGTCTGCCCCATAGCAACTCTACTAGAGGTCCATCCCAGGGCCGGGGAGTGTCTCTGCCCTCTGTGCTTCTAAAACCACGAGCTGCCTCTGGTTTGCATGCACACACCCACAGTTCCTAAATCCTGTCTGGGGGTTGCACTAAAGTCCTTTCCCTGTCACTACCAGTCTGTGATCTGCCTGGTCCCCTAACTTTTGTGCTCCAGTGTTATATCACCTTCCGCGCACCAGCTTATGGGGGCTTCCTCCCCTTTCTGTTTATCTTCTGATATTTGCCCACAGAATCATGACTCCACTTTTATTCTTGCAACCACTTGATAAATCTGCTCTTGGGGATCCAGATATATATTCTTACATCTCAGGCTGATTTTGTTGGTGTTCAGAATCGTTTGGTAAATATCCTGCTAAATTCAGTGGAAAATTGAAATAGTGTCCCCTATGGCCATCTTGCCTCTCCTTACCCCACATTTTTACCTATTTATCCATCAGTGGACATCTGGGCTCTTTCCATATTTTTGCAATTGTGGACATCGCTGGTATAAACATTGGGGTGCACCTTCAAATCACTATATGTGTATCCTTTGGATAAATACCTTGTAGTGCAATTGCTGGGTCATAGGGCAGTTCTGTTTTAGCTTCTGGAGGAACCTAAATACTGCTTTCCAGAGTGGCTGCACCAGTTTGCATCCCCACCAACAGTTTAAGAAGGTTCCCCTTTCTCTGCATCTTTGCCAACATCTGTCATTTTCTGACTTGTTAATTTTAGCCATTCTGACCAGTGTGAGGTGATATCTCATTGTGTTTTTGATTTTTGTTTTCCTGATGATGAGTGATGTTGAGCATTTTTTTCATGTGTCTATTGGCCACTTGTATGTCTTCTCGGAGAAATGTCTGTTCACGTCATCTGCCCATTTCTTGACTGGATTTTTTTGTTTTTTGGGTATTGCTTCTGAAAATGTCTTTACAGATCTTGGATACTAGCCCTTTATCTGATATGTCATTAGCAAATGTTTTCTCCCATTCCCTAGGTTGCCTTTTAGTTTTGTTGATTATTTCCTTTGCTGTGCAAGAGCTTTTTATCTTGATGAAATCCCAGTAGTTCATGTTTGCTTTTGTTTCCCTTGCCTCTGGAGACATGTCTAGCAAGAAATTGTTATGACCAAGGTCAAAGGGGTTGCTGCCTGTGTTCTTTTCTAGGATTTTGATGGATTCCTTTCTCACATTTAGGTCTTTCACCCATTTTGTATTTATTTTTGTGTATGGCATATGAAAATAGTCCAATTTTATTCTTCTGCATGTCACTGCCCAGTTTTCTCAGCACCATTTGTTGAAGAGACTGTCTTTTTCCCATTGGATATACTTTCCTGCTTTGTCAAAGATTAGTCGACTATAGAGTCGAGGGTCCATTTCTGGGTTCTCTATTTTCTTCCATTGAGTACCATACTATCTTGATGATTACAGCTTTGAAATACAACTTGAAGTCTGGGATTGTGATACCTCCTAATTTTCTTTTCTTTTTTAACATTTCTTTGGCTAATCCGGGATCTTTTCTGGTTCCATGCACATTTTAGAATTGTTCCAGATCTGTGAAAAATTCTGGTGTTATTTTGATAGGGATTGCATTAAATGTGTAGATTGCTTTGGGTAGTGTAGACATTTTCACAATATTTGTTCTTCCAATCTATGAGCCCGGAATGTTTTTCCATTTCTTTGTGTCTTCCTCAATTTCTTTAAGAAGTGTTCTATGGTTTTCAGAGTGCAAGTCTTTTACCTCTTTGTTTAGGTTTATTCCTAGGTATCTTATGGTTTTTGGTGTGATCATAAATGGGATTGATTTCTTAATTTCTCTTTCTGCTGCTTTATTGTTGGTCTATAGAAATGCAACAGACTTCTATGCATTGATTTCTTTACCCTGAGACTCTGTTGAATTCCTGTGTCAGTTCTTAGTAATTTTTTGGTGGAGTCTTTCAGGTTTTCTATATAAAGTATCATATCATCATTAAAGAGTGAATGTTTGACTTCTTCTTTTCCAATTTGGATGCCTTTTATTTCTTTTTCTTGTCTGATTGCTAAAGCTAGGACTTTCAGTACTGTGTTGAACAACAGTGGAAAATTAGCCATCATTTAAGTCATAGTTTTGCTGACAAATTGCAGCAGAGGTAACATGAGCTTATTTGACCTTTAGTAAACCTTGGTAGAAAGAAGTTTTATATTTAATCCTGATAACTCTAAAGACATGTCTATTTTAATTTAGCCAACAAGCTTAAATTAGCTTAAATACCAAATATGCTGTACCTATGTTCAGTAGAAAGTAACTTAATTTGTTCTTCATTGTCAATTTTACTTGGAGCTCTTTTGGGGAAATCTGATATGGACAGTTTAAGTCCATGGGAACCCAATAAAAGCCCAGAGTCCATTACTCCGGGAAGAGCGGATTCTGTTCTATGCTATTGATAGGACATTAATTTGGAACTTTCTCAGAGAGTTCTGAAGGTGAGTGGACTGTGGGCATCCTCAGCCTGCTATCCATTTGCCCCACAACCATGGCAGTGACAGGCAGGTACTGTGATGACCCTGTGTCTAAGGACCTGTACCTTATCTTGGTGCCTGCGGTTGTAGGAGCCTCAGCCTTCCTGATGACCTTGACAGGAACAATAAAAATGGTGTTCCATAAGTAACCCTGAAATCCTAGGGTGGATTTCTCAGAAGAAGACATCATCATGACTCCAAGATCTCTGAATGATTCCCCTCATCCTGATAGGCCCTTTAACAGTTCATGGCAGATAATGGCCTCCAGGGATGAGGGTCCCTTTGATGGTCTGAATATTTCTTGTCAAGCCCATAGAAATCTTTTGATCTCTTTTTGCCCCCAGTTCAGGTGAAATTAACCTCTATTTTATTAATTCTCTGCATTCCTGAATTGCTTTGGTTGAGTGTCCATTCAATTAAGTGATGAATAAGGCAAACCCACAGGGAAAAATCTCATTGAGCAAGATCCCTTGCTAGGAAGTAAAATAGCTTATAACAAATTGAATGGTGACCTGTAAAACACAACAATGTGAGTTACAGGATCTCTGTGATAGGTGGCAGAACATCCTGCAGGTCTCCTTGCCCCACCACCAGCAGAAGTCAATGTGGAAGTAGCTATGAGAAGAATCTGGGGGGGGTGGAATCACAGCATCCCATAACCCAAGAGACCTTAAATAGAACTTTTGTACACTGCACAGCATAAGGGCAAGCCTCTACCACTCTCAGGATTGTCTTTTAAAGTGAATTCCAATTCATTCAATCTGCCTGGTGTTAGTTTTGAACTGTCCCACTCCCAGCAGTTGTCAGAGGGAGCAGATAAAAATGGGCTGGAACATTACATAGTCAGTCAAAAAAGATGAGAGAACTAAGCATGAGATATTAATGCATAAGAGAAGGACCAGAAAGATTTCTGATGAGTTTGAGACAGCCTGGGACTATGGAACAATTATGTAAGGATCAGTGTAATGGACCTAGGTGTTGACACTTGTGAGTATCACTTCCATGAGCAGCTGGGAAGCACTCTTTAACATGTCTTGGTTTCTCTGGAAGTTTAAGACATCTAGGAGGGCTGGGAGCTCTGGATGACCAATCCTTATGTGTGTGTCCCCAGGCAAGCTAGAAATTAATTACTATGAGAGGGAGTTGCCTATAGGACTGTTAGCATCTCGAGGAATAACTCAGACATTTCCCTGAGGCCTTTAGTCACCTAAGAACACCTTTTGGTGGGAAGGATCAAGTGTCCCATTATTCTTTGGACCTGAAAATCTGTCTCTCAAAAATGCTACCAGACTGTCTTGTCCCAGGTAGATTGGAAAGAGCAAGTAGAAAAAAGGAGGGACAGTGCTGACTAAGTAACTCTCCAACACAAGGGAGGTGAGATTTGGAGACTTATAGATGATGAGAGTAGCTCAAATTGCTGTTACCTTGTCTTTTCCTCATCACCAAAAAGACGTCGCCTGATGAACTGGGGAGTCCCTGAGCCCTGGGGCCTTAACTCAGCCAGAACTTAGGGAGTCACTAAACATTCTTGGTCTTGTCATAAGAAGGAATTGAAGGACAAATAGATAGCACAGTGGATTAATAACAACCAGGAAAGCTTATTAAAGTGAAAAGTACACTCTGGAGATACAAGAGCAGGAGAGAGAGAATTAGAGAATGAGAGAGAGCGTATGACTGGATTTCTTTTATTGATAGTTGTTAACTAGGGGTGGAATATTCATTACATCGGGAGGAAAACAGAGTTTCTAGCTTTTTCTTCCTGATTTGGTTAGCGGTTTCTTTTCATGGCATCTGCCATTTTGGGCCTGTCTGGTTTGATTCAGCTTTTTGTGGAGTGCTGTTAGGATAGGCCTCTGATCTTCCCTAGCTGGCCATGACTTCCTTGATGCTGACCTCTAGGCATCCTGTTAGAACCTAACTGACTGACTAACAAAAACATTTGGTATGGTGAGTAGTTCATTTAATACAGAGAGATTATCAGATAATGGAGTTGGAAAGGAAAGATTATAATTAGCCTCAGCCTAAGGTTTCTGAATGTTTTTATTTGGCGAAGGGAAGATTATAAATACCTCTATTCATAAGTGTGGTGCTGTAGGTTTGTAAGGAAATAAAGGATAGAACAAATTGAGGTTGAAAAAGGAAGGACAGAAAAAAATGTTAGGAGACCACTGCTATTGGCCAGTGAGAGAAATTCCAGGCTGAACTTCAGTATTGAAGATGAACCCAGATTTGGCACATTTTCTGAGTTATAATCATTGAATGTAGTGAAATATTGGATGGAAAAGTTGAGGTAAAAATATATGTCAAGGAAAATTATATTTTATATTTTGTTTTGTTTTATTTTGCTTTCCAAGGAAATACATGATGACAAAGCCATACGAAAACAGGTAATATTGAAAAAGTAAAAATTATGGGGTCGTACGAAAATAAGGTTGAGGGGTCTATAAGGTGTCCATATGGGTATATTGAGTAAACACTTAGAGTTTTGGAAGATAAATCCTAGAAATGGGCTACTAATGTTGACAATTAGACAGTAAAGTGTCGACACTGGTTGAATATCTACTGCAAGCCAGTAATATCTCATAATTATTTATTTTAATTATTAGTCTGCTATAACCTTAGCAAAACAGTTTTGATAGAATGGTGTAAATGATATAGAAATAAATGAATATGTGTACCTTGTAGGAATCTGTAGACATTTGTATATAATATGAAATGTGGACTTGGGAAAATAATGTCTATGATATTTGTCTTTTTAATTAGATGGCAAAGAGCATATGCCATTTTTTTCTAGAGGGGCCATTCTTGTTTTCTGATTATGTCCTCTGGTGACAGATGTCTCCAGAAATAGTGTCCACAAGCTTTGCTCCAAGGCCAAAGGCATCCTGGAGACACTGACAAATAGGTTAGTAAATTACCATACCCATGGCGATAACTGCAAATTGGAAAGTAATTGATGATGCTACAGTTTGTTGATATTCAAATCCCCAGTCAACAGTACGACTCCCTGAAGAAAGGCCCCTTTGTTGTTATGCATTGTACCAAAATTAATATAATAAAATTCTTTATATCTTTTTGTACTAAATTATAGAATTATCTCTTAAAGTCTAAGAAATCCTTCATTGGTCAGTCATTTTTACTTACATCTGGGCAATTTACTCTAATTAGAATACATATAGTTATCAAAATAGACATTTAAAGTTATACGTCTTTCATCTATTTGAAGTTTTTAAATGTACTCTTCTCCATGGAAGGCTCTGGGGTGGGGAACTATAGAATGATTTTAATTTAAGCCATTTCCTCCCATGACACATTTGTGTGAATTACAGAAAACTTAACTATGGTGTTCTAGGCACCTCAGTTGGTCTTCAATTTTGAAATTACACTCTTAAACAGAGTCACAAAACACCCTTTCATTTCAATGATGTGAAACAAATCCCTCTGTTTCAATTAAGAGCAATTGGAGGGAACAGTGATAACAGAAGTCCACCTCCAAGCAGCATATAACAAGACAATTAAGGGCTCTGACAGCTGGCCAGACTGCCAGAGTGTTTTTCATGGCTGTTACTTTACTGACAGTACCTTCATGACATTTGTACCTTGACACCAGAAGTGCTAACAGCTGCAGTGCCAATGGTAGAAAGGCAGGAAAGACCTTTTTCAGCTTTAGTTGCTCTCACAGATTGTCAGCACCCTAAGAGAATAGAGTCTGTAAAAACTGATTCTGGTCTGCTACATCCTTTGTGAAGATTTTTGGTATTGTGTCTGAAAAGCAATTTTGTTCAATGATGTTGGACTTAGGAAAGGCAAGAGTTTTTCAAGATAGAAGACACGTGTGGTAAACGTGTGACAAATGGCAGTAACAAGATTGATCTGGGAGTTCAGGGTGTTGTGAAATGAAATATTTCAACAAAATTCTATGCTCAGTTATTTGCTATGGACAACCCTTTTGACTCCAAACTGAGGAAGCCAAAAAAGACTAAAGGACAAAAATTCTAGTTACCTTGAACTTGGATGGTATTCTTAACTAATAGTGACAGATGCAACACCATGATTCCTAAGTGTTGCTACTAATGGCAATTTTGGGCTGTCAGGAAATGAAAAGGTCAGAAGACAAGTGCATGTATGTGAAAAAGGAATTCAAATGATAAAAAGTGAGATGTGGTCTAAGAAAAGTTTATTTTTGGACCCGTGACAGTCTGTCTTGCAGGGTTATTCTTGGCACATCAGGGTGTCACTAACATTTGGACACACTCTTGAGAATCAAGGCCCCAAAAGGCATACACTACTGTTTACTATCAGGGTGCCACTATGCATTGATAGTTCTTTTTCATAAATTAAGTTTCTTTCCTATCATTTTAGTGTTGCTAACATTTTGGTCTGAAAAATCTGAATAATTATTTAGCTAACCATATTTAACTTTCTATAATTGCAAGAGCATTTAGGAGATATACAACAATTAACTTTCTATAAAACAATTTCCTATAAATGTATTGATAATAACAGCATATGGGAAGTGTATGTGGATATAGTATATGAGAAGTTTTTGTTAAAAGTCTTTATTTTTAATTTAATGATAACAGAGCTGTCATTGTACTTCTCTGAAAACTCCATATTTGAAAAGCTGAATATAGATCTTTGTCTTATTTATACTTCAAATATTCCACATACCCAATGAAAAATTCTTTAAATAGTATAAAAATCCACAAGTATGAGAGATATTTGAGATAAGTAAGTAATCTATTAATAACTTTAAGTAAATAAATCTAAAGGAAACAGGAAAGGGAGAGAAAAATTTATAATTAAGCATAATCCAATCACTGTGCCTATTAAATTCTGTTTTCTTCAAGAACATTCTGATGTCTTGAGGAGGTAACAGAACTATGTGATTTTGTGTAGCTGTTGAGTGACTAGAATTCAGTATGTCCACTCTGAATTCCAGGGTTCTTTCTAATATAATATTCCTGAACATGCTCAGAAAGCTAAAACATCAGAGTATTTTTCTTTTGACACTTCTTTGCGATTCATGTCAAAACGGAAACTTCAACTTGTGTTGAGAAAATATAAATACATTGATTAGATATGATAGAATTGTATCATAGTAATTTTAAAAATGTTTGAGAATTAAGCATATTCCTTTTTATTTTTGTTTTTGTTTGTTTGTTTGTTTGCAATTAACTCTCAATTGAACAATCTGAGTGAAAGAAATCTTGGAAAAAAAGAGCTATGCATCATCCAGAATGTCCACAGGGAAGTCTGCACAATTTTTCCATTTCATTGCTAATGAGTCATTTTCACCTGACTCCTGCTCCCACCACTTCCCACCCTGAAGAGCCAGCTGACATTTTCCACAGCTGAATGAGTTCAGTACCAGACAGGTGGCAACAGGGTGGGGAAGAAATTGTGTCAGTGGGATGTAGTTAATCTGGAATTAGGATGATCCACCTGGTATCATTAAAATTTGTATCATAAATGGTTCAATACAATATAAACACCACTTAAAAGTTAAGGTTTTCAATATCCTTGAAAAGACAAGAATATTTAACATTAATTGAATATTTAAGCAGTCTTCTACACAGTACTAGGCTAATGAAGTCCATTTAGAAATGACAGAATTTTATATCCTATTTATAGGAAAAGTGGATTGGACTGTGCTTTTCTGGATATTTACTTACTCTGTAACCTCCTGTGTGCTATAGGATCTCTGAAAAAAAAAAAGTGTCTTGACACCAGTGAAACCAGGTTGAAGCTTAAATGGTTTAATATATTTGGAAATAAGACAAAAGTTAAAGGAGGATGTGAGGTTAAGAAAGTGTGATACTTAGTATTATGTATCAACTTAACTGGGCCACAGGGTGCCCAGACATTTGGTCATTCTAGGTGTGTCTGTGAGGGTGTTTCTGATGCAATTAACACTGAATCCGTAGGCTGAGTAAATTGAGTGCCTTACCTAATGTGAGCAGACCTTATCCAATCAATTGGGTGTCTGAATAGAATAGAAAGGCTAACTTTGTAGTGAATAAGAGGGAATTCCTCTTGCCTTCAAGTTCAAACATCAGTTTTTTCCTGCCTTCAGACTTGAACTGAAACATGGGCTCTTCTTGGGTTTGAGACCAAGGCCTGCCAACCTTCAAACTGTAGCTATAACTGTTGACTCTCCTGGTTCTCAGGCCTTCAGAATTAGACTGGGACTATACCCCAGCTCTTCTGCATCTCTAGGTTGCTGATGCCAATGGTGGGACTTATCAGTCTCCATAATTACATTTCCCATTAGCCCAATTTCTGGTAGTATATTTATATAAATATAAATGTGTCCTTATTAGTTCTGATTCTCTGGAGAACACTAATAGAGAGATGATATATATTAAATATATATATTTAAGATGGAGGAGACACATGTATTTAAATAATGTTAAGAATAATTACATTGAGTCTCTGAGTAGTAAGGTATATGATCAGACTAGGGAATTACACGTCTACTTGTCCACTGATGTACCTCCTTTGTTGTTAAGTGTAGCCATTGGTCCTATGCAATGTTATACAAGGTCTGTGTCATGGCTCGAACATTTGGTAAACTTCTTTGAGAGTGGTGCTGGCTGAAGACCTGAGGGCAAGAAAAAGAAACCCATACCTAAAATATATGTTGATTCTAGTGAGAGAAAATCCCTTCCACTTCCAAGTTGCAAGGATACCAACATATTTAACTTGTTCCCAAGCAGCTGATTAAAGTCCTCCTGGAATAAGCCCAAATTGGTGGCAGTGGGTGAAGCTTAGCATAGTTTGGACATTCTATAGTGGTTGTAGTTGGATCAGCTTTATTGAGTGAGCCCTCATTTTGGACCCATGCTTAACCTCTGTCTTTGAGAAGGTTGCCACTCTGTTCATTAGTCCACATGCTAACAGGGACTTGCTGATAATAGGGACTGGCTTTAGTTAGTTGGCCAAGACATTCTGTGTATTTGTTTGTGTAGTTTGTAGTGTTTGTATTTGCTTTGTACTATCTTTTTCTAGTGGATGGTAGAGTACCCAATGCATATATGGTAAACATACCTTAACACAATACTACAGACTGGGTGGCTTAAACAACAGAAGTATATTTTCATAATTTTGGAGGAAGGAAGGTCAACATCAAGGTATTGCTAGGTTTGATTTCTTCTAAGGCACTTTCTTGGCTTGCAGATGACCACCTATTCTCTGTGCCTTCACACGGTTATCACTCTGTCTATGAATGTTTCTGGTTCAAATTTCCTCTTCTTTATAAAAATATTTATTTATTTATTTGAGGGAGTTAGAGAGTGTGTGAGCAGGGGAAGGAGCAGAGGGAGAGAGAAAGAATCTTGAGCAGACTCCCTGCTGATCTTGGAGCCCAACTTGGGGCTCAGTCTCAAGACCTTGAGATCATGACCTGAGCTGAAACAGAGTCATATGCTCCACTGACTGAGCCACCTAGGTGCCCCATCAAATTCTTTTAAGGACACCATTTATGTTGGATTAGAGCCTACCTGAAGACCTCATTTTAATTAATTACTTCTTTAAGACCTTATCTCCAAATATGGTTACATTCTGAGGTACTGGGGATTAGGACTTTTTTGGTTTTTTTTAAGATTTTATTTATTTATTTGACAGAGAGACAGCCAGTGAGAGAGGGAACACAGGCAGGGGGAGTGGGAGAGGAAGAAGCAGGCTCCCAGCAGAGGAGCCTGATGTGGGGATCAATCCCAGAAAGCCAGGATCATGCCCGGAGCCGAAGGCAGACACCCTATGACTGAGCCACCCAGGTGCCCCTGGGGATTAGGACTTTGACATGAGTTTTGGATGGGCACAATTCAGCCCATAACACCAATTTTCTAATCTTTTTCCTTCTGGCCCCTGAACAATGAATCAAGCCATTTGTCACTGTCCACTGCCTTTTTATGTATTCTTACCTTAGGCTATTTCTCTTTCAATGGAAGATGGATGACCAGGTTCACTATCTCCCAAAAGAATTCCCCCTCCCCCAAATCCCACCCCTCACCCAGGATATATTTCAGAATCAGCTTATCATAATATGTGCTCATTTTCAGGATGCACACACACTTAAGGGTGCCTCATTCCTGAATAGGGATTTTAATATGAATTGTGGTTCTTCAGTTGGACAAGTCATTTGAAGCACAGAATAGTACCAGATACTGTCTTGGAGTTAATATGTTGCCAATAAACAGTAAATATCAATTAAGTTCTAGTTTTGATTTTTTTTAAATGTTAAATTCATTTATTTGTTTTTCTAATCATTGACACATTGGAAATGAAAAATTAAAAGGGGATTCTATTAAAGGCACTCATCCTACAAAAAGTCCTAAAGGATAAACTAAAAAAAACCTGATACATGTTATATGCACTGGTGAGAATTTGAAATAGCAGAATTTAGGAATGTAGAAGAGAATATCAAATGATTTTTTCAAACAATTTTAGGCTGTTTATAAGGACTTTTATTTTCCCTTTGTGCAAACCCAAAATCCATGCATGTTAAAATGGCAAAAAATCAGCAGTCTCACATAAGATAAATTCATGGTGACCAAAGGTGAGTGAAGCAGGGTTGTGAATAATGAGACAACTCACCACCTTTTGGATTAAGTCATCTAGGATTTCTGCGTGAGGTTTGATCTACTTTAAAGGAAACGGAAAAAAAAGATAGGTTGGGAAAGGTCATAAGCTTTTACAAGGTAGAATTTGAGATATAGCAATGAGCATATGTAAAACTGAGTTTAGAAAGAACTTTCTTGTCTATTATTTCTTGAAACTTTTATTATAATCCTTCGACTAGACAGAGAATCTGACATCATTATTTGCATTCTAAGGCATTAGCTCAGAAACGCTAAATGATTTTCTCAAAATCTAAGAGTGGCAGAAGCCTAAGGAAATCTGACTGATGACAAATATAACAGTCTCTTCACTACAACACACTGTCTTAAAAGACAGGCATGAGCTTACTGAGAATACAATAGTGAAACGTTTTGCTTCTGAGAAGCAAATTGGAAGAGGGAATTTAAAAACAATAAGAACCATAACACTGCCATTCATTATAATTTCTTATTTTGCTATATTAATTCATAATTAAAGGGGGGAAATAATAGTGATATTTATTAAATGCTCAATATATGTCATGTACGTTGGTAAGCTTATGAGCATTATTTCATTTAATTTTTTCATTAATTCCATGAAATAGGAAACAAAAATGATGTGCCATGTCTTCACTAAGAGGTAGTGACAAGAATGGGGACACAGAATTCTGACTCCCAAATAATTCTTCCTAATGAAAGCCCAAACTGAAAGAAACATAACTCTTTACATCCTTAAGCAAGGTTTTGCTGTTTACTCAGACAACTAACACTCTGCCAGAATTTACAAACTTCAGGGGGAAAAAATCAGTTTACAATTACTGATATTCTACCATGTGAATTTCAATGTCAATCTCTTGTGGTTCCAACTAATATAAATAAGAACTATAAAGATCAATAATTTTTGGTCATGAAGACTACAAGCAACTGAAATACTTTTTCTAAAGTTTGTATTTAAATTCCAGCTGGTCAACACACAGTGGAATATTAGTTTTAGGTGTAGAATTTAGTGATTCAACACTTCCATACAACACTCAGTGTTAATACTAGTGCCCTCCTTAACCCATCGCCTATTTAACCCATTCCCCACCTACCTCCTCCCACTAACCTGCAATTTGTTCTCCATAGTTAAGAGTCTGTTCCCTGGTTTGCGCCCCCCCCCTTTTTAAGATTTTATTTATTTATTTGTCAGAGAGAAAGCACACACAAGCAGGGGGAGCAGCAGGCAGAGGGAGAAGCAGGCTCCCTGCTGCACAAGGAGCCCAATGTGGGGCTCAATCCCAGGACCCTGATATTTAACTAACTGAGCCACGCAGGCATCCCTCTTTTTTTTTTCCATATGTTCATCTGTTTTGTTTCTTAAATTCCACATATGAGTGAAATCATACTGTATTCGTCTTTCTCTGATTGACTTACTTTGCTTAGCTTACTACTCCCTAGTTCCATGCGTGTCATTGCAAATGGCAAGATTTCACTCTTCTGTTTGAATAATATACCGTTGTATAAATAGACCACCCCTTCTTTATCCATTCCTCAGTCCATGGACATTTTATAATGCTGCTGTAAACATCAGGGTATATGTATCCCTTAGAAAAGCAGTATTTTTGTATCCTTTGGGTAAATACCTAGTAGTGCAATTGCTGGATGATAGGGTAGTGTTTTTGACTTTTTAAGGAACTTTCATATCGTTTTCCAGAGTGGCTGCACCAGTTTGCATTCCCACCAACAGTGCATGAGGGTTCCTTTTTCTTTTTATTCTTGCCAACACTTGTTATTTCTTGTGTTTTTGATTTTAGCTATTCTGACAGGTATGAGGTGGTATCTTATTGTGGTTTTGATTTGTATTTCCCTGATGATCAGTGATGTTTAGTATCTTATTATGTGTCTGTATGTCTTCTTTGGAGATATATCTGCTCATGTTTTCTGCTCATTTTTTAACTGGATTATTTGTTTTTTAGGTATTAAATTTTATAAGTTTTTAAATATTTTGCATACAAAGCCTCTATCAGACCTGTCATTTACAAATATCTTCTCCATTGGGTAGCCTTTTAGTTTTATTTTTTTTTCCTTTGCTGTGCATAAGCTTTTTATCTTGATGAAGTCCCAATGGTTTATTTTTGCTTTTATTTCCCCTGCCTCAGGAGACATATCTAGTAAGAAATTCCTATGGCCAATGTCAAAGAGGTTACTGCTTGTGTTCTCTTCTAGGATTTTCCTGGTTTCCTGTCTCACATTTATGTCTTTCATCCATTATTTTTGTGTATGGTGTAAGGAAGTGATCCAGTTTCATTCTTTTGCATGTTTTCCAGCACCACTTGTTGAAGAGACTTTTTTTTTTTCATTGGATATTCTTTTCTGCTTTGTCAAAGATTAATTGAACATATAGTTATGGGTTTATTTCTGGGTTTTCTATTTTGTTCTATTGATCTATGTGCTATGTTTGTGCAGTACCATACTGTCTTGATCACTATAGCTTTGTAATATACCTTGAAGTCCAGAATTGTGATGCCTCCAGCTTTACTTTCTTTTTTTTTCATGGTAGCTTTGGGTATTCAGGGTCTTTTGTGGTTCCATACAAATTTTAGGCTTTATTTATCCAGCTCTGTGAAAAATGCTAGTGATGTTTTGATAAGCATTGCATAAAATATATAAATTGCTTTGGGTAATATAAACATTTTAACAATATTTGTTCTTCCAATCATGAGCATGTAATGTCATTCCATTTCTTTGTGTCATCTTTATTTATTTTTTATTTTTTTTATTTTTTTTCTTTGTGTCATCTTTAATTTCTTTCATCAGTCTTTTATAGTTTGCAGTGTACAGATCTTTTACCTCTTTGGTTAGTTTTATTCCTAGGTATCTTATGGTTTTTGGTGTGATTGTAAATGGGAATGATTCTTCGATTTCTCTTTGTGCTCCTGCATTATTGGTGTATGGAAATGCCACAGATTTCTGTACATTGATTTATATCTTGCAACTTTACAGAACCCATTTTCAAGTCTAGCAATTCTTTGGTGAAGTCTTTTGGTTTTTCTGTATGGAGCATAATATCATCTGCAAATAGTGAAAGTTTGACTTCTTCTTTGCCAATTTGGAGGCCTTCTATTTCTTTTTGTTGTCTGATTGTTGAGGCTAGGACTTCTAGTACTATGTTAAATAACGGTTGTTAGAATGGACATCCCTGTATTCTTCCTGACTAGAGAGGAAGTTTTTTTCCCATTAAAAATGATATTACCTGTGGGTTTTTCATATATGACCTTTATGATACTGAGGTATGTTCCCTCTATCCCTACTTTGTTGAGGGTTTTTATCATAAAGGGATGTTGTACTTTGTGAAATGTTTTTTCTTCCTCTGTTGAGAGGATCATATAGCTCTATCCTATTTTTATTAATGTGGTGTATCATGTGAGTGATTTGCGAATATGGAACAACCCTTGTAGCCCAGGAATAAAGCCCACTCGATTGTGGTGAATGATTCTTTTAATGTACTTTTGAATTCGATTTGTTAGTATTTTTTTGAAAATATTTGGATCCATGTTCATCAGGGATATTGACCTGTAGTTCCCTTTTTTAGTGGAGTCTTTGGTTTTAGAATCACAGTAATGCTGACCTCATAGGATGAGTTTGGAAATGTTCCTTCCATTTCTTTTTTTTAGAATAGTTTGAGAAGAATAGGTATTAACTCTTCTTTAAAAAATTTGGTAGAACTCACCTGGGAAGCCATTTGGCCCTGGACTTTTCTTTTTTGGGAGATTTTTCATTACTGATTCAGTTTCTTTCCTGGTTATCAGTCTGTTCAAGTTTTCTATATCTTCCAGCTTCAATTTTAGTAGATTATATATGTCTAGGAATTTATCCATTTCTCCCAGGTTGTCCAATTTGTTAGCATATAGTTTTTCATAATATTCCCTTATAATCCTTTGTATTTCTGTGTTGTTATTTCTGCCCTTTCATTTGTGATTTTATGTATTTGGGTACTTTCTCTTTTCTTTTTGATAACTCTGGCTAGGGGTTCATCAGTTTAATTAATTTTTTTCAAAGAATCAGCTCCTGGCTTCATTGATATGCTCCACTATTTTTGTTTTGTTTTGCTTTGTTTTTTAGTTTTTATATCATTTATTTCTGCTCCAATCTTTATTATTTTTTTCTTCTTCTGGCTTCAGGCTTCATTTGTTGCTCCTTCTCTAGCTCCTTTAGATGTAAGGTTGGGTTGTTCATTTGAGATTGTTCTTGATTCCTGTGGTAGGCCTGTATTGCTGTATGTGTCTCTCTTGTGACCATTTTTGCTGCATCCCCAAATTTTTTAACCATTTTGTTTTCATTTTCATTTGTTTCCATATATTTTTTTCATTCTTCTTTAATTTCCTGGTTGACCCATTCATTCTTTAGTAGCATTTTCTTTAACCAACATGTATTTGTGGTCTTTCCAATGTTTTTTTCTTGTGGTTGACTTCAAGTTTCATAGCATTGTGGTCAGAAAAGATGCATGATATCATCTCAGTCTTTTTGTACTTGCTGAGACCTGATTTGTGACCCAGTATGTGCTCTATTCTGAAAAATGTCTTAATTGCAATTGAAAAGAATGTGTATTCTGCTGCTTTAGCACAGAATGTTCTGGATATATCTGTTAAGTCCATATGGTCTAGTGGGTCATTCAAAACCATTGTTTCCTTGTTAATTTTCACTTTAGGTGTTCTGTCTATTGATGTGAATGGTGTGTTAAAGTCCCCTACTATTATTGTATTATTATCAATTAGTTCCTTTATGTTTGTTGTTGTTTTATATATTTGGATGCTCCCAAGTTGGGGGCATAAATACTTATACTTGTTACTTCTTGTTGGATACTCCCCTTTGTTATGATCTAGTGTCCTTCTTCATCTCTCATTACAGTCTTAATTTTAAAATCTAGCTTGTGTGATACAAGCACTGCTACTCTGGCAATTTTTACTTCCATTCGTATGATAAATGTTTATCCATAACCTCACTTTCAATCTGCAGCTGTCTTTCAGTCTAAAATGAATCTCTTCTAAGCAGCATGTAAATGGGTCTTTTTTTAAATTTTTTTTTTATTCCATGCTCACACCTGGTGTCTTCTGATTGGAACATTTAATCCATTTACATTCAGAGTAATTATCGATAGATATGTATTGAGTGTCATTTAGTTACTTGTTTTGTCATTGTTTCTGGAGATTTTCCTTGTTCCTTTCTATTCTTTCTCACTTTGATATTTCCTTCCCACTCAATGAGTCCTCTTTAATATTTCTTGTAGGGTTGGTTTAGTGGTCACCAACTCCTTTAGTTTTTGTTCTTCTAGGAAACTCTATGTCTCCTTTTATTCTGAATGACAGCCTTGCTGGTTAGAGTATTCTTGTCTATAGATTTTTCCCATTCAGCACATTAAATACATCATTCTGCTGTCTTCTAGCTTGCCTGGTTTCTGTGGAGACATCTACTGCTAACCTTGTGGGTATTCCCTTGTAAGTTAGGGACTTCCTTTGTGTTGCTGCTTTTAGATATTTTTCTTTATCGCTATATTTTGCAAGTTTAACTATAATATGTCTTGGCGTTGACCTGCTTTTGTTCATTTTGATGGGAGTTCTCTGTGCCTCCTGGATCTGGATGTCTGTTTTCTTCCCCAGATTAGGGAGTTTTCAGTGATTATTTCCTCAAATAAACCTTCCCTCTTTTTCTCTCTTCGTCTTCTGGGAGACCTATGATACAAATGTTATTACATTTGCTGGAGTCACTGAGTTCCCTAAGTCTACTCTCATGAACGTCATTATTTCTCTCTTTTGTTCAGCTTCATTATTTTTCATAAGTCTATCTTCTATATCACTTATTCATTCTTCTGTTTCTTCCACCCTTGTGGTTATTACATCCTATTGATTTGGAATCTCAGATATTTCAATTTTCATCTCAGCCTGATTGTTTTTTTAGCTCTTTTCTCCCTGTGTTAAGGGTGTTCCTAATGTCTTCCATGCCCTTCTCAAGCCCAGTGTGTATCTTTATGATTTCTGCTTTAAATTCTGCATCAGGCATATTATTTATATGTGTTTCAATTAGATCTCTGGCCATTACATTTCTTGTTCTTTCTTTTGGAATGAAATACTCCATCTTGGCATTTTGTCGAGTTCTCTGTCTTCTTCTCTGTGTTAGAAAATCCTGTTATGTTCCCTACACTTGTGAGGAATGTCTTACGAAGAAGAGGTCATATTCTGTTTAAGGTCTGACAGATAGGGAAGGGTCTCCAGTGTGTGCTGTGTCCACCTGGATGCTGTGTGTTAGCTGTTCTATCACTCAGGTCAGTCATCTGCAGCAACTGGACAATGTTTGGAACTTGGCCAGAGCATGGTGAATTTTAACTATCTGTGCTCTGTTCTGCTGGTTAAATGAGACCTGATGCTATTTCCATTAGAACTGAAGCTTTGCATACTGACCGTATGGTCAGTAGATCTGGTGCATGTGGGGGTTCGTGCTGGTCTTCTGGGGAAGGGGCCTGCTGCACTGGTCCTTAGGCACACCTGCCCGTGAAAAGCAGTACTGGTGGAACACAAGGGGATAGTATAAGCAAGTTAGGCAGCCAGTGTTGGCACTGTGTTGTTTACTGAAGTTGGTTTATGCTGAGGGGTGAAGGAGGGAAATGTCACCAGTCAGCTTCTTTGTCCCGAGATAGTAGAGTTCATTCTTGCTGTTCTCAGGTAGGCTTCCCAGGGGAAATAATTGCCCCTCATGTGTCCTAGCATTTTTCAGATTGCTCTTTTTACACTGTCTGTCTCCAGGTTGCTTACCTGCCTGGAGTAGTGAAGTACACTTTGGGCTGTATCCCAGCCAAGTCTGCTGGCTTTTAAAACTCTGAACTTTAGGGAGCCAGTGTGGTGGGAACTGCACTGCTCTTCTGGAGGAGGGCCTTGGCTCACTGGGACTGATGCAGGTTTGACCCAGAAGGGAAGTTACATCAGAATGCAGGGGCATGGGATTTGGAGCAAAGTAGGTTAAATAGTCAGTGTCCAAGTTAGCCGCCCCCAGCAGGTGTCTCTGCACCTATGCTACGGGGCGGGGGATTGAAGTGGTGCCCATAAGCTCCTTTGTCCCCAGAGAGGCAATGTCACCTCTCACAGATGTACACCAAGAAGAAGGAACAATACCCCTGCAGCATACCCCCCCACTGTGTGCCATAGGCAATCCTCAGACTACATCTTCTGTCCTGAAGTGACTTGCTTGCCTTCTCTCCAGGAGTAGGAGAGCACCCTCAGGGCATCCCAGCCAAGCACATGGACCTTTAAAACTCCAGTCTTGGGGTGCCTGGGTGGCTCAGTCAGTTAAACATCTGCCTTCAGCTCAGGTCATGATTCCAGTGTTCTGGGATGGAGCCCCATGCTTGGCTCCCTGCTCAGAAGGGAGCCTGCTTCTCCCTTTCCCTCTGCCTGCCACTTCCCCTGCGCGTGCTCTCTCTATCAAATAAATAAATAAAATCTTAAACAACCCCCCCCAAAAAACCCCAAAACCAACCAAACAAAAAACTCCAGTCTTTGAGCCCCACTGATTGCAAAATCTCACAAAAATCATTCCCTTTCATTTTCCCAGCCAATGGCTTTGGTGAAGTATTCCCGTTGTTCATATCCTTGTGTACTTCTCTCTCTCTCTTTCCTTTCTCTGTGACCAGGGCTCTCTCTCCTCTGAAGTACCTATGATCCATTTCTTCCCCAAACCACATCTCTATCCTTCCTTGATGTGGCTTTTTTCTCCCTCTGGTTGTGCAGTTTGTTCTGTCATTCCTCAGGTCAATTTCATGGGTATTCAGAATGATTTGATAGTTATTTAGCTGTGTTTGAGGGATGAGGCAAGCCTAGGATTCTCTTGCTATGCCACTATCTAAGCTCTACCAACCTATTTCAGCTTTACTAAATTACAATTGACATGTAAAATTGTACATTGTGATGATTTGATGTACACATATATTGTGAAAGATTTCCTCCATCTAGTTAACACAAATATTATTAATTATTTATTGTGAGAATATTTAAGCTTTACTATCTTAGAAAATTTCAATTATGCAATAGAGTGTTATCAACTGTAGTCACCATGTTTTACCTTAGATTCTGAGATTTTTTTAATCTTACAGTTAAAAGTGTATACCTTTTAACCAACCTCTCCTCATATCACCCATCCTCCAGCCCCTGGCAACCACTTTTGACTTTGTTTCTATGAGTTTGACTCTTCTATTAACTTTGGATTTTGTTTGTTCCTTTTCTAATTCCTTAAAGTGTAAAGTGTAAAGTTAGGTTGGTTATTCAAGATCTTCCTTTTTTCTTAATGCAGTATTTTTTTTATTTTTGCTATGCACTTCCCTCTTAAAAATTGCTTTTACTGCATCCCATAAATTTTAATATGTTGTATTTCCATTTTAATTTATATTAAGATATTTTTTGACTTCTCCTTTGATTTATTCTTTGGCCGATTTATTGTCCAGGAGCACATTGCTTAATCTTCATGTATTTGTGAATTTTCCAATTTTCATCGTGTTTGATTTTATTTTCATACCACTGTGGTCAGAAAAGATACTTGATATGATTTTAATACTCTTAAAGTTATTGACTAATGTTGTCTAACGTATTTCTACTCTTAAAAAAAGTTCCATGGAACTTTTGTTGAAAAGAATGTTCTATAAACATGTTAAGACCATCTGATCTGGTGTGTAGTTTAAGTTCATTTCTTCCTTATTGATGTCCTGTGTGTATGATGTGTTAAGTATTTTAAGCTATTGAAATCCATAAAAATTGGATTAAAGTGATATTCATCTCTGTTTATTATAAAATATAAGTTATAGAGAAAAATTAAATCTGGAAAAGCAATGACTAAAATATCTAGTGTTTAAAGAGTTATACATAGATGAGAGAAATCATATGATAATTGTCTTTCTCTGTTTGACTTATTTCACTTAGCCTTATCTCCTCCAGTGCCATCCATGTTGCAGCAAATGTTGAGAACTCATTCTTTCTGATAGCTGAGTAATATTCCATTGTATATATGGACCACAACTTCTTAATCCAGTCATCCGTTGAAGGGCATCTCAGTTCCTTCCATGATTTAGCTATTGTGGACAAAGAAAGGGGGGGTAATCAGGAGGGGTAATGAAGCATGAGAGACTATGGACTATGAGAAACAAACTGAGGGCTTCAGAGGGGAGGGGAGTGGGGGAATGGGATAGACTGGTGATGGGTAGTAAGGAGGGCACATATTGCATGGTGCACTGGGTGTTATATGCAACTAATGAATCATCGAACTTTACATCAGAAACCAGGGATGTACTGTATGGTGACTAACATAACATAATAAAAAAACATTAAAATATAAAAAAATAAAGAGTTATAATTTTTGTTGATATAGTTAAGCAGTATAACAGTATACGATCATTTTCTGTATAACTAAATAGAGCTTGTTTCTTAACAGGTGACTGTCAAGAGTTGTTATTTACTGCCATTCAAGATCTACCAGCATCATTTTGCATGACTACTGCAAAAGGATATCTTTACAGAAATCAGTTCTTTCTCGAAGTTTATAACCTGGACCCTGTTTTCAGAAAGCAGGTACAGTTCATTTTTTTTTAATTAAACTGCCTTTATAGTTTAAAGGAAGATTGAAGGGAAAAACCTGTGTGTATCATTTATGAAACTCCTTAACAACAGCTCAATATATTAAAGTCAATATTTTATATACTCAAAAGAAGTAAGTGTTTTATCTTTAAATTGAAAAAAAAACCTTGATTGTGTCAGTTAAACACACTCTACAAATATTCTGGCGGTCATATTAATGAAAAATAATAAAATATGTTGTCTTTATTAAATTTATGGTTTTATACGAGCATGGCAGGAACATGAAGATTGTGTTAAAGTGTTAGAAACAGAGAAACAGTCCTCTGATGTTCCCTCCTCTATTTCTTTCTCAACAAACATATAATATGGTAGTGGATAGATTTTGTTCCTTTTGATTACTTGAGTTTGAAGACAGTGCTTATCTTATACAAACAGGAAGTGATGGGCAGAATGAGTTTGAGTCATCCCCGCCTTCTTAGGGAATCTTCTGAATGAAAGTGATTATTACAGTGTTTGCTCAGCAGGTCCACATTCTTATATACTTATTCAGCAACCCAAATCATTAAATAGTAATTGCATCTATTTGCATCTAAGAGTCCTTTAAAACTAATACATTAAAATATTTTAGAATACATTATTAAATCCATGTTTAATATTTATGAGTAAGTGGACATCAACAGATCATCTCAAATTAAATCCAACATGTAGTGCTTAACTGTAATATTTTTGATGTATCTTTAGATAATCAGCCAAATAGTTCAATTTATTTTTATATATAATTATTTATTTTTGTTTTCTAATTATTTATAAAATATTGACAATATCATACCTAATTTCAAGGTTTCCAAATATCTATCCTCTAATTTGGTAGGTTAATTCAAGTTAATTGATTCAAAATATTGGAAAGTATTTTAATCAGTCTGTTCTATGTTTTTAGTATCTTCAGTCTTAAAAATTGGAGTTAAGGAAAGTGACTAAATCTGAATCTAGAGGTAGTTCTGGAGGAGAAAGTAAGTGTCAGGAGTTTGGCCAGGACTTTCTACAAGTTAGGCCCAAATTCTGGAAGGTAACTGCAGAAAATTTTACATATAAAGTGCTTTCTTTCATTCCATTAAATCATATCAGCTTGTCATTTTTACTGAAGGCCCTTATTGAAGGCTCATGCAATACCAGGTGTCTTAAATTAATTTTGTGAAGAAAAGCAACCATGAATTTGACATTTTCCCAAAGACTAGGAAACAAGAGGAGAGAAAAGATAAAGAAGTGGGTAGAAAGTCTCTTATAGTGTAACTCCAAACCATAGAAAAGAGTAATTTGCCATAAATTAGTACATCGCTACATTCTAATATTAGGCAGATTTTTCAGCCAAATTTTGCCATAATGGTTCTATTTGTTACAATAAGAATGATCTCAGAATAGGTTACATATACAAATAAAATTAAAATTATACAAAATAAAACTAAAATAATAATCTTTGTTCTATTTACAAATTATATGTACACATCTTGGAAGGTATATAAAACATTTTGTCCTTAATTCTTAATCACTAGAACATCTTAACAAATCAAAGTCTATACTAACTTCCTACTTTTGTGATATCTGTGAATACCAAAGATAAATTATATGTAGACACTTAAATTAGATTTTGTAATTTTGGAAACCATTTATTTGTGGTGCCTGTAACATTTTCAAAGAAAGACCACTGAACACAACATAGCAGTTGTTGGTAAGAGAATTTGGATCTAATGCTCACTTCCAGATGGATGATTTATATGCAATTTGGATTTATGGTAGACATATCAGCAGATGGAAATAGAATGGAGTAAATGTCTTTCTCACCTGTGAATTGATGTACTCTATCAATTACCAGCTGAATTGTATTAAATTCAAGTAATTCAACAGAACTCCAATTAATTTTTTGAGAGGAGAGTTTTTGTCAAACTATTAATAAATCCAGGTTTCAAATTGAGGATATAGAGCTTATTTAACTGTACAGGGAACCTATGGAAGCAGGTTTGGCATAGTACAGTTCACTCTTGTTAAGTCACTCTTGTTATTGCTCTGTCCAACTAATTGTAAAGAATATTGGTAGAATAGGAAGCAATTGAAGCAAATGAGACAGACCGAGCACTCCAAAAAGACGTAAGTGAATTAGAATTGATGAACCTGGTAAGAGTGGATTCACGGTGTCACTTTAAATAAAGCCCCATTTCATTCACGTACTTGCATCTAATCTGTCACTACAACTACTTAAAACATTCAGGGGAGACACTGGCAGTTTTATCTTGACACAATCAACTAAATTCCTGCCATGATAAGAGGCAACATATATTAAAAGGGGTCCCGAGTTCATACTCTGAGAATGAAATGTTTCACTCAATAACTTACACAACTTTTATCCAGTAGGCATTGGCTTAGCTTCAAAAGAACTTCATTCCATTAGAGAAGAGTCTGGCTCCAGGTTTATAGATTTTCAGAATTGGCAGAATTCTCATCATCTGTTGAAAAAAATCTCTATCCCTTACTATCAGTGTATGCAATCATAGCGTGCTACAGCTGATAAAAATAGTGAGATGTTCTCCCAATTTTAAAAACAGGAATTTAATTTTTATCCCAATGCTCTTGACAATTATATCAAAATTTGAAAAGAAAAAGAACTGTTTTACATACATTAGTTGCCACATAAGTATTGTATACATTAACAGCAGTGCTACTTGTTATGCATCCAGAACTGACAATTTAAAATAATGGGGAAGTTCCATGGAGATTATTTTGGGTGAGTATTTGAAATTTTAAACAATTGGAATGTCTACAATAGTCCTTCAGGGTTAATGCATCAAAATCAATGGGAATGTACAATTTTTAATTGTAAGTAAGGAAGATGAAACAGTTCCTTCCAAAATTGTTATTCAATAATAAAATCTTTATTTTGAGGTGTTTGTTACAAACATCTGTATTTTGCCATTTGTAAATAATAGTATTTTTATATACAATTTTATTTTATAAACTATTAAATACTATATTTGTAATTTTTTTTGTCTTTTGGAAGATAAGATTTTAAATCTTTTATAGGGACATTTGCTATATAAAGTATACAAAAATACTTTAATATGTGAATCAAAAAGAGATGACTTAAGTAAGTAATTTATCAGTTGGTATGAAATATTATATAACATAAAGTTGTATGAATTTCTTAGATAACATTTATCCCTATCTGAAAGTTGTAGAGGTGGGACAGGGTGATTTGAGTTGCTTACAAAGGGTTTATTTTTAATATTAGTTTATTCGTAGAAGGCATGGTGAATTAATATATCTTAAGTTGGAATTCCTATGGATATGAAAGAAAACCGGGTTTGCCCAAAGCAAGAAGAAGGAAAAAAAAAAGTAATAAATTTTGATGTGAAAATATGCCAGAGTGCCTAGGTTTTATGGTACATAAACCTTTGCTACCATGATGCAAGGCATTCATAAACTCTAAACATGTAAACACTTTAAGTAGTGCGAATGTATGCAAAGTACCTCATACATGATACTTATGCAGTAAATAATAACTTTTATTCAATATTTCTATAGTTGTAAGAATTAACAGAAACAGAGAAAATACTGACATTTAGGCTATGTCGTACTTTCCTATACTTTTAAATTTCAAGGAAAACTGAGCATGGAAAACAAAAAAACAGAACAATTTTTCTAGAGCAGTTTTCAAATATAAGAAACTTTCTGTCTAATCTTGCTTACATACCAGCAATTGAAACTCTTAGTCCGAATGCTCAGCTGCCTGAACACCTCAAAACCTACAAAATATGTGAGAGGCTCTTTCTCTACCAGTAAATGTCTGAAATTCTGAAATTCAGTTCATCTCTCTGTATGAAACCTAGTATACAGGGTGAATACCAGACAGACATCGATTAATAAGATACAGAATTTTTCCTAAAATCTGTCACATTTGCTGAGTGTATTGCGGTGATTTTGACAAATGGAAAGTTTACAAGCTTTGGAATAAGGCTGACCCAAGATCGAATTTCTCCTGTAAATTTGCTACCTGTAGAAACTTGACTTAATAGCCATGGACCTCAAGTCGCCTTAAGGTTTAAAAAGTGGATGACGTCCTGTTTTGCAAGAATGCAAGTAGTTGAAATTAAGCAGGTCTGTCTATTTCTCTATTATCTATCTATCTATCTATCTATCTATCATCTATCTATCTATCTATCTATCTATCTATCTATCATCATCTATCATCTGTCATTTATCTATCATCATCTATCTTTGCACACTTTTTCTTTTTTCTTTTCTTTCTTTTCTTTTTTTCTTTTTTCTTTTCTTTTTTCTTTTTCTTTTTCTCTTTCTTTCTTCCTTGCTTTCTTTCTTTTTTTTAACTTATAAGACTCTATAAAGTTTTATTTCTCTCAGTGGTAAAATAGTATAGTACACATTCTTCCGGATACCAAACTCCAAATATATTTGTAAGAGTGTTTTTAACGTGATTACAATTGTGATAGAATGAGTACTGTACTATTTTACCACTGAGTGGAACAAAACTTTATAGAATCTTATAAGTCGAATGAAAGAAAGAAAGAGAAAAAGAAAGGGGAAAAAGAAAAAAAGAAAAGAGAAAAGAAGAGAAAGAAAAGAAACAAAGGAAGAAAGAGGGGCAGAGAGGAAGGGGAAAAGGAAGGAAAGAAAGGGAAAAAAAGAAAAGTAAAGAAGGAGAGAGATGAAGGGAGTGAGGAAGACGGTAGGGACAAGAAGAAAAAAAAATAGGTACTGATTTTTTTTTTAATGCCTTAATAACATTTTCATCCCGGGGCTGTTGTGTTATAAAGTTAACATAGAAAAGTGATCCCTCTGTCATAAATACTAGAAATGAAATACAAAAGAATAAAAGCTTCCATTTATAATTGAAACAATGATTATATAATTCTTTGCTGGATTTTGTGTTGGCACATAACACTATTTCCGCATTCTTATCTTCTCCAATACATTAGGGGGCTTGGGGGGGGTGCTAATAACTGCCTTTCTCAGAAGACTTGCCACCAAGATTCAGGATTAAGTGTGGTTCAACAGGGAACATGAGATATCAAAGGTGTAAGAGAATCAGAAGTCTTATCATTGTCCTTCCAATTACAGTGGCACCAGATCCTTTTCTTAGTATTCTATGTTTCAGTGCTAAAAGCTATGATCATTGCTGGCAGACATCTACAGTTTTTGCAGTTTCTAACTCTTTGAAAACTTGTAGTTTATTGGAGATTTAGCAGTGGTGTTTCCTGACATTTGTTCCTTCAGATCTTCTAACAGTTTATAAGCACCTAATATCTGCATTCTTTTCTGCTTAAAATACCATGAGTTTTACTTTTTGTACCTAATGTGGACAGATAAAGAGGATGCCTAAAGATAAACAAAATAAACAAAAAATACACACACACACACAAACCTAAAGAAATGTATTAATCAGAGATATATCATGTTCATAGATGGGAAGATTCAATTTCAGAAAATGTCTTAAACCATCCTCAACTAGTTTTATTTTGGTGTAACTTTACAAATAATTAAGATAGTGTGTTAGTGGGATAGAGTAGACTCCTGGGGTAGACCTCTGAAATGAAATAGCATTAATAATGTTTTATGCCTGCATAAAAATTTAGTATAAAATTTGGTATACAAGAGATGTGATATTGATCAGTGGAAAAAGAATAAATGATCTCATAGTTTGTTCTAGGTTATCCATAAGAAAAAATAAAATAAAATTAGGTCTCTCAGCATGCCATGAAAAATAAATAAACAAAAAACTCAAGTTAGATTTAAAAGTTAAATTTAAAAAGTAGAATTTTGAACATTAGTAAGAAATATTGGGACTAATTTCATTACTTCAACATAAAGAAATATATTTTAAACAAGAAAAACTGTCTGTGAATGAACAAAAGGACAGATGTGACTACAATTTAAAAGAAAAAAGAAAAAATAAGATTATGTGAAGGATCTTGGTACCCAAACTTTTAATAGCTTTCTTTTGCTTGTAAAGTAAAAACAGATTTTGATGCTGGCAATTAATACTTTTTACAGATGTGTTGTAGAATAACTTGGTAGATTGCTATTGCGTGGTAGATTGCTATTTTGTCTTTAGCTCTCTCTCTGTATTATTGGCTTTGAACTTTCCAGTTCTTCTTCATAAAGGAATAAACTGTATTTACCTCCCTTTGACTTTAGGCTTAGCTGTGGGACTTGTTTTGGTCAATAGAATGAAACAAAAGTCATAGTACATCAGCCCTAGGCCTTAAGATACATTGCATATTTCCGCTAACTCTGTTGCTCTTTTCCCATCACCATGAAAAAAGGAGAAAAAGATGTATGTAGAGTACAGCCACCTCAGGTGAACCACCCCAGCTGAGCCTAGCCTTAATCAGTTAAACCCTCAGCTGCCCAACATTAAATTAGTGGTAATAAATGATTGTTGTTTAAAACATTGAATTTGGGGATGGTTTGTTATGCAGTAATGACTAACGATTCAACTATTATTCACAAGCAAATTTATGTTTCTTTCATTCTTGCTACTTATTATCTATAAATATGCATTTCATCATCCTTCCCTAGTTTCACTGTTATTATTAGTCCTATATGGCATACCCATTATACCCAGTTTCCCCTCTTTTAATGTTTGAGATCATGGTCAAATGAAACCATTTCTATGATATGTGCCAGTTTCTTTTTGTATAAAATGAAAGACACATGACACATACTGAATGATATCTACATTTGTTAATCTGTTTCTATTTCCCATGCAGTAGATTTGAAAGCTAAGTACTTCAATTTTATACTAATCACTACCTTCCATATAGTCTTATATACAGTGTATGTTTAATATTTAAACAAAAAAAGCATAAATAATGATGGATATAGATGATATCCATCTTTACAGAGACAGATTTTTATATTACATAGAGAAATTAATTTCATTTACAAATTATTCCTCCAGATTTAAGTTTTGCTCTTACTTTTCTCTGGGTACTATGATTCAAAGAGAGTTCAAATGTAAATTAGGAAAGCTGATGATCATGCCTTTGTAGAAGTTAAGTAATCTTCAAATAATGATCCTTAGGGCTAATGTGTCAAAATAAGGAAGTGGAAAATCCCTACAACTAATATAAGGTGAGTTAACTAATTAGACTATTAGCAATAAAGATTACAGTGTAAATGGTTTTTAAGTGACAGTATTCTGCCTTAGTAAACTTTAAGAGGCAATAGCTAGGTTTCAAAAAGTGGAACACTATTGCATGAATGGTATACTTAACCTAGTACAACAGCATTTTTTTCCATTGAAAATAAAGTTTAAAATATCTATATTTTTTATTGTGCTGTAACTTAGAAATTGATATCTCTGTATGCTTTAGTTATTAGTTCATCTGTGAAAGACATAATAAATTGTCTACAATTGAACACAGTGGCACCAGACCATTTTTTCAGTAAATTCTAGTCTATAACCATGGTTGCAAATGTCATTTAAAAAATTATGTTTTTACTTTTATACTACTTTAGAAAAGTTGGTACATTTACTCTTCAACCTTTTTTTTTTCTTGCCTAATTTGCTTCTGACATGTTGAAGTTAGGGAATAAAAGGAAACAGATTATCTTCAGTAAAAGTTTTTGACCACACATGATTTAGGTGATTTGGGGAGCAATAGTTTACACATAAGATGGGATAAATAGGTTTCAAAACAAAGAAAAAACTTAAGATTTGGGGTTGCTTATAGTACTCATAAATACGCATTTTTTTCATCTTTATGGAATGATGGAAATTCACAGACTTAGCTTAACCACCACCTCATCGACTTAATCTATAGGCAATATATTATGTTAAATACTTCATACTATCTATGTGCTTCTCATATAGGTAAGTTCTTAACATAATTAAACATTCCATTTTTACATCCTAAATCTAACTTCTAATAATATTTTAAGTATTTAATATGAAGCTAGCATGTGGAATAGAAAGTATTAAAGGATCTCTGAGATTCCTTTGGGATAAAGTAGAAGATGAAAAATGGCCTTTGTGTTTATACGTCACTATAGCAAATCATATTGTTTTAAGATTTCAGTGATGCGTAGCAGTGGAAATAACAGAGATGAGTACAATAGACTTTTCCATAGACTGAGTTTTCCAGGTCATTTATTCCTCTCTAGTGCCTTCAGAACATTTCAACACAGTTAATGATAACAGATTGTCACATTATTGTCCTCATGATGATCTGTTTGGGTAGAAGATAAAAAACGCTCTGCTCCCAAAGCTATAGGTAAAAATACAGTGATCATCAACTCATCAACTTTGCACACATGCTCTCTCTCTCTCTCTCTCATACACACACATCATGTGCATTGGTGTATTGTGTCATTTATTAGAAAGTATAAACTATCAAGAATGAAATCAAGAGATGGGAAATAAAAGTAAAAAAGACCAGTATATGCTGGCCTTGAGTGATAAAAAATCATGTCTTTTGCTCTTAGAAATTCTCACACTCTCACTCATATCCATGCAAGAATCTTTAAAAGCAATTCTAATAAATATTATTACAATTCTTATGCTATAATTTATTATAGTTTAAACATATTAAAAATAGAATGTGAGACAATAGCTGATATTCTAGAAATAAATATGGGACCACTCCATGAACTGAGAATTGACAGCCTTACAGTGTTGGCAAGAAGACACTGTAAGAAGCATTATTAATGATACATGCAAAGCAACTTAAAAGTATTTCATAAAGTTAGTAGATAGTTGAGAGAATAGTGTAGAGAAAATACTGAGAATACTGAGTTGAACCACTGTTGTGCTGTCCAATAATGGTGGCTATATGTACTATTGAGCACTTGAAATGTGGCTTGTTTAAATTGAAATGTGTTATAAAAATAAAACAAAATACAGATATTCAAGACTCAGTATGAATGAAAGTAAAATATTTTATTAATAATTTTATTTTTATCAAATGCTTAAGTGATACTTAGATATATTGTTTAAATAAAATATATTATGAACATTACCTGTTTCTTTTTTCTTTAAAATTACATATGAGGCTTGCATTTGTGGCCTGTATATTTATATTGAACAGGTCTGGTCCAAGGAACTTCAGCAGTATCATTTAATTACTGATTAAGGCAATCACAAATTATCTAAGAATTGAATGTATCCATTTTCCACCTCCAATCTACTGGATAGCTTTTATCATAAATCCATTAGACATGTTCCATTTTAAGGCAACATAAAGAAAACAATTAAAAGCTGTTGCTTGAACCAATTTCTTAGCTTCTGGGAAACTCAATTCCACCGTCTACTAGAATTTTTAAAGTCCTTGAAATACTTATCTAGAGCTTTTGGATACTAATTATTTTTTTATTCTAAAGCACTCAAAAGATAATTACATTTAAGTGCTTGTGAATGAGAAAGCTTTTAGTGAAAATTATCTGTATAGCTTTAGGAAGGGTCAGCATATCCTAAGTGAGATACCTGTGTAAAACCAACACTTAACCAAACCAAAGTCCAAGGCACAGATCTGAACTATTCTCAGTGCCATTCCTGGCTACAGTAGATTTATTCACACCCTTTGTGCTTATACCAGGCCGAAACAATGCTTCAACTCTGCTTTCTGGTTCTGGCCTTCGGAAGCATGCAATGATTATTCAAACTATGTGTAAGAAGTAAAAAGGAAAGGAGGCAGAACAGAAGAAAGAGCTGAAGAACTTTTAAATAAATAATAGAACTCTAGAATCTTGAAAACTGTAAGTGCCAGATAAGACAAATATCACAGCAATAAAAAATATATTTATTTATTTTGTTCCAAAGTAAAAAAGTGATCCAAAAGGACCTGAACACAAAACACCATTTCACACACACAAAAAAATATGAATAATTCCAACACAATAAATCATGACTCTAAGTTTCTATTATTTTCATTGAAAGTTAACTATTATTTTTACTATTATTTTCATTGAAAAATTATTCATGTGTTTGCCTGTGTTGCTACACTTCATCTTGCCAATATAATCTTTGAATTTAAAGATTTATATAAATAGCATTATTTTTAATAAAGAATGAGTTGTGGCTCTAATGCACATTGTTTCAGTATTCCTGATTTAAGTAGATGATGCAAACTTTCTTTTCATCAACTTAAGTAAAGCCAAATGGAGATAGATATATATTTATATATATAGTTAGTTATATATCTATATAATAGATATATAACTATATATATAACAACAATGGGTAGTCACTGCATTGCTAAGAAATACTTCCTTTGGAAATTATGTTCAATTGCATCAGAACTGTTTCAATGACTACTTTTTGGCCAAATTAGTAAAAGTTGTAATAATAACAATAGGTAAAATTCATCATTCAGGGGCGCCTGGGTGGCACAGCGGTTAAGCATCTGCCTTCGGCTCAGGGCGTGATCCTGGTGTTATGGGATTGAGCCCCACATCGGGCTCCTCTGCTGTGAGCTTGCTTCTTCCTCTCCCATTCCCCTGCTTGTGTTCCCTCTCTCGCTGGCTGTCTCTATCTCTGTCAAATAAATAAATAAAATCTTTAAAAAAAATTCATCATTCATTAACTAAGCATCAGAAAGTATTCTATGATTGATTATCACACCAACTTTCTAATTCAAGATTATTAATATTCCCAAAGTAAATCAAAGCAGTAAAATGATCAAGGAGTAAATATTTGAGGGTGTTTCAAATACATGTAATCTGGTTCTAGAGTCTCAGTTTTTAACCACAGATTTCCTGCCACACTGGGAAAAGTCTACAGTTTTCAATCTCTTACCTATCAAAACACAAGTTCTCTGGAGCCATGTTACCTACATGGTGCACATGCTAAAATTACTTCCAGGTAATTTTCTGGAAGTCACCTCTGTTTTGGTTCCCCAAGCATACCCTGATAAGGAGACTGTGGTGTTGATAATTCACCGGGGAGATGATCCCAGGAAACATTAGAGATGAGGAAAGCAAAACATGGAAGGCAGAAAAATCAAGGAAATGTGCAATTATGAGCAGGTGATGAAACTCTATCATGCACCAACTTCCCACTGAGGTTTCACATAGAACATACCTCAGAACTGTCATATCAAAGAGATAGGAAACTTAGTTAAATGTGTCCTTCATTGGTCCTGTTGGCTGAGTGTTGACTGACTTGGCTGAGCATTAAATCCAGGGGCCATTTTGGGTTGTCCTGCCTTGGCTGAAAAAGTTTCTATGGTACTAGAGAAAATCTTGAGGGAGAGAAGCAGTGATGCAATGCAGACCCTGGAGGAGGGAAAATGTCAATGAACACAGGAGCTGTCCTCTGTGAATGTAGGTGGATCAAGGGTTTATGGATTGGGACATAAACACCATCTGCTACTGAGGAATAATCACAATACAGTGAGATTTTCTGAAAACACACTGAATCCTACAAGTTTCTTCAGTGAATGTGCGAGCCTTTTTACCCTAAACCTTAGTCTTGGGATAACTCTTTTTTAGACTAATTCTATACTTCAATTTATTGGAGTGATATGTCTGTGTACACTAACAAACTCAACAAATGTATTAAATTATTCCATCTAATACATCAAACACTACAATG
Organism: Ailuropoda melanoleuca; assembly: GCF_002007445.2. Classification (NCBI taxonomy): domain Eukaryota; kingdom Metazoa; phylum Chordata; class Mammalia; order Carnivora; family Ursidae; genus Ailuropoda; species Ailuropoda melanoleuca. Next base: position 31,826,723 of record NC_048225.1, on the reverse strand, counting down.
GTTCAGCCAAAAATATCAAATTAGCTATTAGGTGTAAAACAGTCAAAAGAAATTCTGTAACAGATGTTTCACTTTTTTGTGAGTTATTTGAATGGCATGGCCTCACAGAAGTACACCAAGCAGGATAAAAACTGTTGTGGAATAATTTAACTAATATTTATTTTATAATTTATCTTATATTCCATTTCTATTGCATATATTTTTAAATAAAGGCTATTTTTCCTATTTATTAACAAATTCATTCATGTCTAGGGACCAAACAATTAGATAGGAATAAGAACTAAGCTGTTCACATAAACAACGGGCATAGAAAGAAGAGCAAAAGACAACTAACCAAATTAGAGGGAAACATTCTTATGGGTACAGATTTTTATAAGAATCACAAATTCTAAAGTTTTAACTAAATATTTAAATTATTGTGCTTTGCTGCTTTAAAATTTAAGTGAACTTAGAAAATTAAGGAGAATAATTTCATAGCAGAATATTTATTAATACCATTTGGAGTTGGAAAGGAAATTATAGTGTACAGTTTTGACAATTTTTCTCTGTAATTTGTTTTAAAAAGGGGTAGTACAGTTAATATTTTCCTAATATTTAGCTGTATGAGAAATAAGGATAAGCATAATCTTATAAGAAACCTTTGAAATGCATATTTTGCATATACAATTTAAATTAGTTTGTAAATATTACAGTAAAAATAGTAAGTCACACACTTTTTCAGAAACATCTATTTTTTCTACTTTAGATTTTCAAAGAATAAAGACGAAGATGTGTGAGAAATATTTTTAATAATGCCTAAAGTATAGTGATAAGAATAATTTCTGTGTCCTATATAAAGTCAAATTAAAGAAAACAAAAATTAAAACAATACCAAATTTTGCTTTCTTTACTATTTCAATAATTACTATACTATTAAACTTGGAATAATTGTTAAACCACAGTATTCATATTTCAAAATATCATATGTCATGTTATGTGTTTTAGTTTAAATTAGATCCCTGAACTTATTTGTTTGTGAAATTTGAATTAATGTAATTAATGTAATACATTAATGTAATATATATATATATATATATATATATAGTAATAGTCCCTTCAACTTTCATTAGTACAAGTATGTGTTAATTTTATACTGCTATTAAAAGAAAAAGTCTTCAAAGATATAACACAACAAAGTATCAACAAATTTCAAAGTAATTTGAAAATATTTGACCTAAGTCTTCTAAAATTTATCTTTGTATTGAATCTGACCAGACAGCTGTATACCTAAATGTCATTTTTTTTTCTTTTATAAAATTGCCTGTACTGAATTGCCTTTTGTGTTTGCTGTTGTCAGGGAGGAAGATCTTCCTCTGCCTTATGGTTCTTCCAGGTAGACTTAGAATCAAATGGAAGTGAGACAGATTAACAGGATAAAATCAAATTTAACAGACATAAGCACAGGGAATTCACACAGACATGAAATTCCAAAGACAATGAGGCAAGATGAAACTTACATGAGCTAAGGAAAGAGGTAGGGGCTTGAATACACAAAAGGGAGAAAAGGGGATTTGCCAAGGCAACAAGAAAGATGGAGTTTCTACTTATGGAGATTGAGAAATTGGCAGGTTTCAAATAGGGGAGATTAGGAGTTTATTTTCAGAAAATGTGGAATCCTATTTGATATATAAGTGAAGATGTAAAATGGGTAGTTGGACATACGAGTTTGGAGTTTAAGAAAGTGGAGTTGGCTAGAGATATAAAATTGGGAGTCTCCACTGGTGTTTCATGCTAATAATTTAAAAAACAAGGAAAGGAAGAATAACATAGACTAAAAATGTAGGTTATAGAGGAGGAGAAATAGGAAAAGAGCCTGAGAAGGAGCAGCTACAGAAATTGAAGGACAGACAGAAGATTGGTGATTCTGATGCCTTATAAATACAGCTTTTAAGAAAGAGGGAGTGAACAGCAGTAGCAAAGGCTCCTTAGGTCTGCTAAGATGAGAACCAGTATTGACTTTATTTATTTTTATTTCATTGTTATTTAGCCAAGAGCTTTTGCAAGTGGAATGAAGGTTTGATGGAAATGAACACCTGATTTGAGTGCATTTGAGAGGAAACGGGAAAAGAAAAAGAAAAGAGAGCAAGTACAGAGAGATTTTTCTCTAAGCAATAGTTAATAATATTAACAATCCTAGTAATAATTACATAAAAGTAAATAATTAAATGAAAGTAAATAATTGCAAAAGCTATGATAACTTGATTTCATAAGCCTAATTTGAACATATTCACAACTACAAAATATAATTACATTTCTTCCTTAGAAATATTTTCAGGCTTCACATTTTCAATATTTTGAGAAAACTTTTTTTTTTGCTTCCTTCTGCTTCTTCTCTAAGTTTCTCCCAATTTAACCTGACTGATTAAATAATAATTCATTGAAGATGTCTAATTATTTGGGGGATTGACATACTTGGTCCCTTATAAAACATTTGAAAAAAGGCCTTATTATCATATTTGCATGTTACATCTTTTGTAAATTAATAAAAATTTGGCAATAGGTGAAGGAAGAATTCAATATCATATTTTAACTGGAGAAAAAGTTTCTTCTTGAAATGATTCTTACTGTAATGAATACCTATAGCAAACTGAAGTAGTTTAACTCCCAATTTTTTTTATTTTAATTCACTTATAAGTAAAACATTGAATATTGATTTATAACAAATATAAGTGTGTATTTCAAAACAAAATACAGTATAATTTTCCTAAAATAGAACATCCAGAATTTGCTTTCAGACAAAATGAATGCAAATCCAAATAGTTTAAATTTATAATTGCATTTGATATTGCTTATATACTAGGTTCATAGCTTGACTTTTTGATGCATTAAAACTTTGAGGTGGTCTGGAACTGTGGAATGATATGATGCTTGTCATCAGAAAGTATGAATGTGAATCCCAACTCTGCTACTTCAAAATAGTATATTGGAAGGAACCCATAGTCTCAGGGAACACACTTGTAAAATTATAATAATCAGAATATCTATCATATTGGTCACCATGGGATTTAGTGGGATATACTATGACTTGTATTTCAAATGCTTTGTACTGTATGTGAAAGGGGAAGCATTTTTCTACACATACTGAAAAATCAGAGAAAAGGGGGAGGAAGAACTAAAAGCTTAGATTTATCCTCATAAGAACATCTTTGTCTTGAAAATCATTTTTGTCTCTTGAATTATTGAGTGGAAAAAAATTCCAGAGATCAAGAACTTTATGAAATACATCCTGAGTCCGGTGTCTTACATTTGGAATTTAAGAAAAATTAAATGAAACAACATGACTGAGGAAAATTACTATGAAAGAACAAGAGAAGTAAGGAAATTCCTGGTGTAATTAGCATAAATTTAGAAATCACTGCAGTAATGCAGATTATAATTATAAATTATAAAAATTATGAAAGTAGTATTTAATTTCGATTGAAGAACAGCTTACCCAGCTTTAAAAAATAGGCTATCTAACTTATGTTGAAATAAACCAGTTATGATAATTACTTGTCATCCAATATTTTCCATATTTTAAAAATGTTTGTTAGTATCAGGAAAAACATTGAAAAATAACATTTTATATATGAAGAGAATTTTCTACTTGTTAAAAATAAGTACAATTTTATATAATTTAAAAAATATTTAAAAGCATTACTACCTAATGAGTGCGATTTAACTTGTAAGTTTCCACAAACTATTTCTTATAACTGTGTTCAGAGACATCTGTTCCTGGGAGTGCGGGAGGCAGAAATAGGGAATAAGAAACTTGAATCAATGTTGTAATAATAAATAGTTAATCACTGAAGTTTTAACTTGTAATCTAAAACAAATTAGTGTGATCATTTTAAAAATTAATTTTTATGAAATTTCAAATTGTGTCCTTTTCATATCATTAAAGAAGGAGGTAGATTTTAGTGTCCCAATTCAATTAAGTTATTATGCTTTTATTTTTAGGAATAAAATAAATATTTGGATAAGAGAACTAGATCCAAGGAAGTTTGAGCTTTTGTCCCAGGCAGATATTAGTAATGTTACTGTGTCTGCATAGAAAATGGCTCCAATGAGGGCCATTTGTCAGCAGAGAAAAACCGAAAGATATATACAAAACAAACAAAAAAAAAGAAACAAAAGAAAAAAAATAAAATTATAAAATGGAAAGGTAGTGTTAGATTGCTATAATTCAGTAGTAGTGAAATGTGAGTACTAAAAAAGCTAGTAGGAGATACTACCCAGAATGAAGGCTTCTTTGGTGTCACTCTGCTTTGTTCTGATCAGACCCATTTTGGAAGAGAGGCATTAGCGACCTAGGAGTGGCTGGGTGAAAAGTGAGCAGGGGATGATAAATCTTTATCACGTGGAAAATGAAGAAATTAGTGATGTGTGATTTGGAGAAAAAGAGACCTAGAGACAATATGTATGTTCTCAGCTGTTTAAAAGGACTGTCATGTGGAAGAGGGATTAGAACAGATATGCCTTGCTCCAAATATAGGACTCTGAATCAAGACAACCAATGAGAAAAAAAGGTATTTCACCTCAATATGATAAAAATATTCTGACATTTTAAATTATGTGATGCCAATGAAAGTTTCATTGTAAGAAGTATCTTGCACTAGGAAAGTGATATAATAGCCAAGGTTATTTCCAACGCCAAGAATCTTTAAGTTTGTGAATTAAAGTAGATTTGAAACGCCCATTCTAAGTTTTAGTAAAAAGCCTTGCACATGGCTTTAAGATAACCTGAAATTCAAATTATTATGTCTTATCTCTATCTTTGCTTCTACTCTGTCTATGTATCTATCATCTATATATCTATCATCTATCTCATGATTTCAAACTCTGCATAATTTAAGCTGCGTAAAGAGAAAAAAACTTTTATGTAGTGTGTACTAATAATTTTATATTAAAATGGAAAAAGACATAATAATTGGTTTTTCATTTTTAAAAAAAGGTCACATTTCAACCTACAAATATGAAATTTCATATATCTCAATCAAATGCTATGAGTCAAATAATGTGTTGGAGATTGCAATAGAACAAGTCAAGTGAATGTGCAATTACAGTGAAGCGTGCTGTTAAAAAAGAAGTATTTAGAGACACGAGGTTAAGCCACATCCATGTTTACCAAAGTATTGCGTCAAGAAAATCTAACATTCAAAAACTATATACCTGAAAAATGAAGTGTGACTATTGATAAAAACAATCTTCTCATATAGAGATAATCTCTGATAACTTTTTTTGGCAAACTTCTCAAAGATAATTATTTTGTGATTAAATATATGCAAGACACCCATCTCATCTTCAAAGGGCATAAGAATGCCTTGCAGTAGAGCATCTACAGCACAAGAAAGCTTTTTTTAAATTTATTTATTTATTTATTATTATTTATTTGACAGAGATAGAGACAGCCAGCGAGAGAGGGAACACAAGCAGGGGGAGTGGGAGAGGAAGAAGCAGGCTCATAGCAGAGGAGCCTGATGTGGGGCTCGATCCCTTAACGCTGGGATCACGCCCTGAGCCGAAGGCAGACGCTTAACCGCTGTGCCACCCAGGCGCCCTGTAGCACTCATATTTTCTTACTAATTAATTATACATTGTTGTGAATGGTGTATTATCTCTTTAATGCCATAGACTAAACCACTTTTATTTTACAATTAAGGAATGTGAGGCTAAGAGAAGAAATGTGTACAAAGTATCACAGCCAAAATGGGAAAAATTCAAGAGTTGACCTTATATCTAAAGGACATTAAGATTTTTTTTAAGATTTTATTCATTTATTTTTCAGAGAGAGAGAGAGAAAGAGAGAGTGAGCACAAGCAGGGAGAGTGGCAGGCAGAGGGAAAAGCAGGCTTCCTGCCAAACAATGGGCCCCATGGGGGACTTGATCCCAGGACCCCAGGATCATGACCTGAGCTGAGGGCAGATGATTAACGGACAGCTACCCCGGCATCCCAAAAGGGCATTAACATTTGCCTATTTATCACATAAGATATATAGTAAAAATATTTGGAAAAGAATTCCAAAGCTTGGTTCTATTCAAATGTAAATTGTATATATTTGCTGCTATACATATGTAAATTATTATATAATTCTTATCAGGATAACTATAAAATATATCTCCATTTATTTACTATCTCCTAGGCTCTTTGATATGGAAATATTAAAAATATAATATGTTGTTCCCAAAGGTAATAGTAACTGAGAATAAAACCTCAGTATTTAAATCAAAACTTTCAAAACAAAGATACATGAGATTAATTATATATATTAATGCATATATCAAAATATTGAAGGAACAAAAAAAAAGAAAAATTGTTTGCTCACATTCATACCACGATAACATAATACATTTTAAATTCTGTGTTTTCCTTCAGTTCTTATTCATGGGCAAAAATAATTTCACAGCACTGTAGTGATAACATAGATATTAATGCTATATTTGATTTTTTCCTTGATATTGTCTTTTACAGATATGGAGATTGCCTTTAAGTATTGATTTTCTTTGTTAAATATAGCTTATTACCTTTCACAGAGGTCTGAGAAGCAAAGCAATAATTCTGATTGATTATTAAACAGAAATGGAATTAATTTTGAAGGTTTAATGCAAAAAATTGTGAGCTAAATTATTTTCAGAAATGTCTATGTGTCACTGCAAAACATGCCTCCCTTTTCTGATTCTAATAGATCCTCAGTCTGTGCTGTGTCAAAAAGACCTTGATCTCCTCAGGCCTATTTTTTAATTCTTATTTACACTCACATGGGTTGTGACATATTCACAGACCTAGGAAAGAAGTCTTCTGAGCTCTCCACTGATGTGGTCAAGGGGGTGTTGGCTCTCTCACAGTGTTTCTCTGCTGGCAATAGCTACAACTGCAGTAGTGAGTTGAACCCTATCAGCATAAATTGCATTTGTGTCTGAGGAATTAGGTGGGGACACAGAATTGCAACAAGAATGGAAAGAACAGAATTTGCCACAACTGCCATTTCTGAGCAGAAACAAACAATCTGAGATAATAGTGTTGTTCTGGATGGTGTATACTGTTGATCTAGGTTTATTTGCTATGGCCTGTGCCTGAGTCCCTATTTTTTGAGACAATTTAGTGCTTTAGAACAGCCCCATCCTGACTCTATACAGAAATTTTTAAGAAAGATGTGAAGTATTTCTCAAAAATATCCCTACATGATGGTCATCATATTTTTTTAGGAAATCTTTTATTTTAGGGTGATGAGAGGAAACACATTGGGTGCTGATTATATTATCTTCTTCTTCCCTTTCTTGTTTCCTTCCTCCCTTGCTTCCTTCCCTGTTTCTGTTTTTCCTTCCTTCCATCCTTCCTTCTTTTTTTATTTTTCCCATCTCCTCTTCCTTCTTATTCTGATGAGTTATCCCACCCTTCCAATGTGAAGGTCATCACATACAGCTGATCAGATAATTCACTACATAAAGTTCAGGGCAAGGTGGAAATTTGAGCCTGAAATCCCGTCAATGTGCCACTTGCCCAATAAATTAGGGCTATATCTTCCTAGTAGGGTGTCCTTTCCTAATTCTCAGAAAAGCTCATTAAGGCTGGTAGCAACCCTGCCCTCCCTCCTTCTGCCATAGGACTATTCAGGCCATACCTCTCAGAAGTAAATCAATCCCTACTCACAGGTCGCTGAGCCTACAGAGTCAATATATTCAGGTATTCTGCAATACTTATTACTTTTGTCTTCCTCTATAGAATCTTATCAGAAAGTTTAAGCAAATGTTTGACAGAAACATCTTAAATGTACAGGGTCAGAAAATATTTATATGAATTTTAAAAGGTAATATTTATGGATCACTTAAGATACTGTTGCCCTTTAAATATTCATTCAAACGGCATTTCTCGCCATCTTTTTTTTTTCCTAGTTTTGATCCATTTTCTTGGCAAGCAGGATATAATTTGACTCAGTCCTTACATTCTCACTGCCAAGGTGCACATGGCATGTTTGGGCATATGGTCTTGTTTTTATGATCTTTTAACCTTTATTTATTATAGATACACCATGGTGTAATGGATCATTTGGGGGTTTCTAACACTTGGAATAGCAGCAGGTCTGGTTGAGGCCATCTGTAGATGCTGAGGAAGGGGAAGTTTGCTTCTTTGTGGAATAAGGTTTTAAAGAGAGTTATATAAAATTAACTGGAAAATTTGCAATAACCTCATTTAAGATAGGATATGGTGGTATACAAGGTAAATGAATAGATCAAGGGACAGATAGATGGACAATTATGTGATGAAGAAAATATGTATCTTTATTTTGGAAGCTAGCATTCTAGAATGGTCCATCAACTTCCTACCACTGGTGTCTTAGATTTTAGAAAGCGACTATTCTAACATAACAAAAGTTTCCATTTTCTTTTTGTTTTAGACATGGGCATAATGTTCCCAGAGCCTGTGTGTGTGTGTGTGTGTGTGTGTGTGTGTATTACATATAATACATTTAGAGTGATGGTGGTAGAAGTTTGAAAAAAATATAGAAGAATTTTTCTCAATATATACTGTTGAGGTCCATTTATAGGTTTACTGTGTATATTTTGGTGGTGACCTGTCTTCTAGCAGTAATTCTGAGTGTTTATTTTTTATATCATAAAATATTTTTAAGCTGTAATGTATTTCAGCCTATGCAATCAATGAGATCATTTTCCTGACATTTGCTTTTCACTTTTCAAGAATTGCTATGTGGAAGAACAAAATACACTCACGTATACCTGTATATCCAAAAGTAAAACACACACACACACACACATGCATACACAAACAGACAGCTGATAATATAAAATGCTGGCAGAGATTTTGAGATACTAGAGCTCTCATTTATTGTTGGTGGAAGTAAAAAATAGTCCAACTACTTTGGAAAAATTTCCTGCAATTTTTATAAAACTAAATATAGACCTACCCTACGAGTTAGCAGTTCTATTCCTAGGTGTTTACCCAAAACAAATGAAACATATATCCACAAAAATACATGTACAAGAATAACCATAGCAGGTTTATTCATAATAGCCTAAAACTAGAAACAGTTCTGATGTCCATCACTGATGACTGGATAAACAAACTGAGATATGCAAAAGAATGCTAATCATCAACAAGAAGTCATAAGCTACTGATCATATAACAGTATGAATGAATTTGAAAAGCATGCTGCATGAAAGAAACCTCATTCAAAGAAATATTGTGTGATTCTGTGTATATTAAATTCTCAAACAGGCAAATGTTTATCTATGGTAGGGAAGAAAAACAGAATAATAGCTATCTCTGAGGACTGCAGTAGGGGCTGACCAAGGATGTGTATGGGACAACTTTCTGGGATGATGGCCAATGACTTTCTTAAATAATTAAAGAATACAAAAAAATCATATTTAAGCAACTGAAATATTTGGTATTGTATAATAGCCAAAATTCTATTATTCTCTAGGAGGAGTCTATTCCAGGTAAGAAGCCAATAAGTAGGGGGAATTTTTTTTTTACATTTTTTTTCTCTAAATCTCCATTTTGTGCATTTTGACTCCTCTGTTCATTAAGCAGGCTCAGTGTCCTCCAAGTTTGAAGTAAAGAAGGTGTTAAGAGGTGAATTCTAGGGAAGATATTCTTTGCCTGGTAACGTCATGAACATTCCAGTGTCTGACATATATTTAATGCTGAATCTTTATCTCTAGGAATTTTGAGTGTTCTTCAGAGACCTTCCCTTTCTCCCTCAATTCCCAATTTTTTTGACATCTCTCACTTACAGTTCTCTTAACAAAGCTAAATGTCTTTATTCTAGGAGGTCACTTACAATTCCTCAGCTCCAAAAGTTATAATATCATACAATCAGTTGAGCTTACCTCACTACTCCTGGCAAATCTTTTTGGAGGTTTATAAGACAATCCCAGACAATCCCAGACAGTCTTGCTCTTATAGATGGTCTACATGAAAAGAGTCAATGTGATCCATGGAAAACCTGTGCCTTTGGTCCATTTTAGTGGGAATGAAATTATTTCTCACTCTTAACCCTGTATTCTGCTGTCAACAGACTCCTTCATCTAGCCAACCACAGATTCATTTTCTTAGAGATGAGTCAGAAATAGCCCACCCTGACCTACAGGTTCCAAAGGACACATATTAAGTTCTCCTAGTAGTTTAAAGCCTCACTTGAAAGTCTTGATGTGAAGGAAAAACAATCACTACCCTCTTTGAGGACCAATTGGAGAGTACTCACAGCACATTTATATCTTTCTGATGAACTCTTTATGGTCTCCAACTTTTCTCTTGGCCTCCTTGTAAACTTGTAAGGAATGATAATATGTGCTCAGCTAATGGTGCCTAAAGTGGTTTGAAAATCCAGGATAAGTGAATTAGCGCTTCACTTTGGAATATGCAATATATGCCATCTATTTATTATCTTGGGTTTTCTTCTGAAACCAAACGAAGTCCCATTTTAACTTCATATGGCACCAGTGATTATTGAACTGTATTGTGTACTATATGTATACTAGACTAAACCAATTAGTATCCTAAGTGTTTTGTATACATTGTCACTAATCATAAAATTACAGGTATGAATTATTGGCTCCAATTTATAGATGTAGACTTTAATGCTTAGAGAGTTTGGAAAGCTTTTTTTTCCAAGTTTGTACAGTCTATGACAGATGGAGTTGATACTCAAATTCAGGCTTATCTAACTTAAAAACAATATACGTGTGGCACAAAATTCCTCCTGTGCTTCTATCTTATTTCCTTTTCATTTTAAAATGCTTACTTCTGCATTTAATCTATTGTTTCATTATAGCTTACATATAAAATACCTAAGTATCAGTATTGTTTGAAATAAAATATGGTAAAAACAGGTGAACATACAAACGCAATCATTCCTAATTTGGCTCCAATTTGCCTATACTTCTATGACTAGCTCCCTAAATTCAACGCAACATTTCAGATTCTCCAATGAAGTGTTATGTAAGTCATGTTTGAAAATATGTAGTTCATTGTTAGTGAGGCTATGATCTGAGTAGAAATGCCAAAAGATTACAACCATCTCTTTTGTTTTCCTGCCACATAGACTAAGCATCTGCCAAGGAAGCTCAGATCTCCAATGGAGCATAGGCTGAATTTGAAAATATAGAGTTAAATGTCCACTATAGCTAGAACCTGATTAGAAGGTAGTGAAAGGTTATAACATTTCTTTTTACTCTCCTACAAAATACACTGCTCTTGCCCAGGAAATTGAAATCTAAAGCAGATGACACTGACAGGACAGATGCCATTAATAAAGAAGGATATGTGCTGCGTATAACACAGATTGAGACATTAAACTCCCTGCATTAGATGAAACTAGAAAGTTCAGAATTCTTCAGTGTGTCAGATGTGTACATGATAGCTGTGTGAATATCCAGGAATATGAACACATCCAAATAATCTTGGAAGACCCTGTTTGCCACAGAGCCAGCCTTTCTGAAAAGCTATAGAGCAGCCTTACAGGATTGAAAGGGGAATCTGGAAGTAAATGTTATCTATTTGTGATGCTTACTACAGCTGAAGTATTTAGTTCTTTAAATTGGCTGTCTCATGCACAGACAGGTATTTTGAGAGTATCAGTGCAGTTGAAGTGGGTTTTACTGCTCCTTTTCTTTACCATAATATATCTATTTTTCTAACTTAGCTCTTATAATTTATATAGTAGAAACAATAACTGATGTAGAAAGATAGAAATTGAGTCATGAAAAGCAGATATGCCGAAATGTGGGTTTCTTTCATTTTCTAAAACTGACCTCACGTCGCTTTGGAGTTCCTACTCCTAAAATCAGAAGAAAACAAGAAAGCATTAAATTTGCTAACTATAACTCAGTCTTCTCTACTTTCCACAATTTCTGTATGAGTAAATATTCAGCGATTTCACAGAACTCTCTAACAGAGTGTTATCTTCCCAGGTAAGAAGCATCATCTTCTACCACTCCTTTCCAACATCTGGGAGAAGATGGGAGCTTATGTACCCTTATGGTGGTGACAAGTGGAGAGAAAGGAGAAAGGCTGTGGTTTTTGTACTGTGCTTGGGACTGCAGTGTCTTGTCCCACCTGTCAGTATCATCTCTATTCGTGGTCACCAAATGTCAACACCTGGTACAACTCAGGGGGTGTTTTGTTGACCCTGTCAATGCATGTGGATGACCACCTCCCCTCCCTGAGTAGAAGAGCCACTTACTACTCTTTCATAAAACAGATCCTCTGATATATGGGCTATGAAGCACCTGCAATTCTTTCCTTCTGTACCATCACCAGCCACACACCAGCCATCCATGCCCTCAGTAAACTTGAAGATTCCCTAAATGCCCTGCAGACCATGGCAATGAGGAAGCACAGCCTAAGGTCCATTGTAGCTATTCTCTTTTGCCAGTACTTTTACTCCTATTTCCAGCTTGTTGAATGGGGTAGGGAGGAGGCACAAAGTCATCCTATTAATTTCTGATTTGACCCCTTATGAATTTCTTTTGATAATTTTTTTCTCTTTCAAATTGGTGAAAAATGATTCATTTGTGTTTATATCCTATAAATTATTAGTGGAATATATAATCTTTGCAAAATAGAGAATTCTAGGTACCTGAAACAATATAGTGTTGTTTTACATCCTTTACTATGGTCCAGACAACCATAATTTCTCTCCTGAACTATGAAAATCACCTCCTAACTCGTCTCCCTGCTTCACCTTTGTCTTCTTAGTTTACCTCAGAGCAGCATAAGTTATCCTTTTAAAATATAAATCTTATTATAACAGCTCCCTGCTCAAAATCCTGCCATGATTGTAAATAACACAAAATAACATAAAAAATTCTTAACCGTGGCCCACAGGATCTATGCTTCCTGGCAATCTTTCCTCCTACACTTTCCTTTGCTTGATTTATTGTAGACACACAGGCCTCCGTAACATCTCTTAAACACATTTATCTCAAGGTCTTAAAACTGCTATTAAGGGCCACCTGGGCGGCTCAGTCAGTTAAGCATCTGCCGTTGGCTCAGGTCATGATCCCAGGGTCCTGGGATTGAGCCCCACATCAGGCTCCCTGCTCAGTGGAGAGCCTTCTTCTCTCTCCTGCTGCTGTGGCCCTGCTTGTGCACTGTGTGTTTGTGTCAAATAAATAAATAAGATCTTTAAAAATAGAAAAAATAAATAAAAATGTTATTAAGTCTACCTAGAATTGCCCCAACTTCTGGTATTCTTTTAGCTAGCCCCTTCATTTCATTTAAATATCCAATCAAAAGAGAGATAAGCCTTTCCTTATCACATTATCTTAACTAGCACAAATTCTACTTCTCATCCGTTTTAACATGATTTATTTTCTTCACTTACACTTACCAGTAAATGTATATTTGTTTGTTTTGTCTGTCTACTGTGTGTCTTGCTTAATACTACAAATATTCCATGTGGTCAACAATTTTGTTTTGTTTCAATAATATATTCTCAGCCTATAGAACATTCTTTGCTGATAGTAAGCATTGGATAAATAAATATATGTTGAATAATTAATTAGTTAATTAAGTAAAGCAATGAATCCTATGCTCTAGGAAATCTCCCTGAAATTGGTTTCACATGAGATCAAACAAAATAGGATAACTTCAATCCAGGATAAATTCAAGAGGCACCTGCAACACAACTAGAATATGATCTTATAGCCACAGAGATGCAAGAATAATCCTGGAGTTGTAAAGGGTAGAATTATAGAGACTTCCTCTCTGACACACACTAAAGGGGGTCTGGGGATTAATGGAGGGTGTTGTAATCTGGAAAAAGTAGAGTGGTTTGACACCTACACTTATGAGAATGTTACTCTTTTATTTAGTTTGTAGTTAAAAAGCTTTTTTAGTCTGTATTTTATTATTTGTATACTAACTTTAGCAATACTGTGAAAAATACTTTTGTTCAGTGACTTGTTACCATTAATCAGGTTTTAGTTCCCAGGTGCCTCAATCTCTTACAGTTATAGTGACCCAGGTTCTCTTTTGACACCTGTGACCCACAATACAGGCTTCTAATTTTTCATTTTCCCTGTGGTCTTATATGCACCTATCATGTTCCATGTAATTCCAATAGGGACATGTTTTCTTTGTATTGGACATAGTACCTTAAACCAAAGAAATTTTAATATGGCTTTCAGGGTTCCTGATACTAGAAAAATATTTTTAAAATGTACTTTCAGAACTCTACAAATCATACATGAATGTCTTTCAAAGTAATCATAGCAGCCATTCTTTATTGAGCATTTACTATGTGACTGACAGCATTTAGCTACACAGAATACAGACTATAATCTCTGGCTTTATAGCTGAGAAAGCTGAAGTAGAGAAGGTTTATTGATAAAGCATGTTCAAGATTAATCAGTTAATTTTATTAACCCAAACCCATGTTTTTACATACTTGTCAGCAGGACATTGATAGCCCCACCTTTCACATATAAGCTTTCCCAACATTATCAATAAATTTATTGAGTACTTACAGTGTACAAGACAAGGACTTTGTTTTTCAAATAATTAACTGAAGGAAGTTTGCTCATGGTTCTATCAATACTCTTAGGGTAAATTTCCTTTAATAATAATTCCAAGGTAATTAAGACATAAATATAATGCTGCTCTTTAATATAAAAATAAACTAATATTTAATGAATGTTCTTGAGAGCAGAAGGGAGGAAATAAAATTATATTAAGTCACATATTAATGGGATTATTATTAAAGTAATGAGCTTTCTCATTTGGCAGGATTTGATAAAAGAAATAATTAGTTTCTTTATTTGGTTTTAAATTAAGCTTCTATTTTTAAAGACTATATTACCCCAACGTTTAGAAGAATGGACTAATCTTTATTTAAATCAGTGATAAACGTATGTAGATAACACCAAACTTCAAGATTGCCAAGTACAGGAGAAGGAAACTAACAACTAGTAATTATCTATTTTGTTTCAAGCTTTTAATTTAATTTTGTTTACTATAATTTAATGTAATTGAGTAACCCAGTTAGGTAAATGTTAATATTCCTCTTTAAATACGGGAAACACACTCAGAGAACTTAAGTAACTTGTCCAAGGATATTTAGTGGGTCAAGGATGGAAGTGGCATTTGAACTCACAGCTTTGTAACTCCAAATCCTGCTCTCCTATTATTAACAACTTGTTGCTTCCCAAGCCTTATTTCCTTTTTTTCAGTTCTATCCTCCAACATCCCTTTATACTCAGCATATACTGGGAACCATATATACAGATGAGTGATGACCTATTACCTTCGAGAAGATTTTCTTTTATAACTGAAATTAAATCAGCACAATTACATACTTGATAGCACAGACCTCCTTTGCAAGCTCAAAAATGCATGCACACATCTAGGCAGATTTACTTTCAACACAAACAACTAACATAGCATTGAAAATCAGAGTAGAGATGATTAGTCCTCAATGGACTATTAAAACTCAAAGTGATCTCGCCAATGCATGCGTAACAATAAAAAAATAAATTTTCATTACAGTGGGTTTTGGCTCATTTGTATAAATCAAACAAAATCGTGCAAAAATAATTTCTGAAGGGACAGGTGTTACAATAAATGTAAGCTAAAATTATTTATTTTTACCTTAGAATAAAGAACACTTAAAAATTATGCACAAGAAAGGGCAAGGTATTCTTTCACCCTCTTCCTCCCCATTGCTGCTTTTCAACTGCAATTCACTTTACTTGTGTTCAGCATTAAGACTCTACAAGTCTTTCCTTTTAAAAATTTTTGAAAAACTGAAACAACTCCAAAGGTGAAAATGAAATGTGGTCAACAATTTTGTTTTGTTTCAATAACAAATGTTATTGAATACTTCAACACTTCAAATGTTGCCTCTTTTAACTACTTTCATATTTTTTCTGATTATACTTAGTAAAATGCCTTAATTCTATTAATAATCTTTAAGATCTGTCATTTTTAATCTACTAGGAGTCTCAGCCCAAGATTAGCTTGAGACACCAGTAAATTGGAAGAGCACTGAGAATGTGAAGGCAAACATTATTTCAAAATTATGCAAAATCCAAATTATGGAATATAGATTTATTATATTTGGCAAGTATTAGATTATATGTGACTGTATTTAACTTAAATTAGTCAGCCTACTGATTTACTTGTTAGCATTGATTATTTGTATAATTATACAATTAGATTATATCTGGCTATCTCAGAAGCCTTAGAATTATGTGTGCAGTGCTTGCAATGTATTTCTCCCACTATACCAAAAAAAAAAAAAAAAATCAAGCAAAATTAAGCAAAAACCAATTGATCTGTCCAATCATAAAAAAGTAGACAAAAATTCTAGGTGGAAAATATATTCCAAATTTCTTGAATTAAAAGAAGTTAACATTTCTTTTTTGACTTTTAAAAAATGTGTTGTTTAATCTGATTCTTCTTTAATGCAATTCTCCCATTACCTTGAAATGTAGTTGTAAAGTTAAAATGTTCTTTCTAAATTAAAAAAAAAAATTGAGACAATTCCAATGAAATCATTTCCATTGAAATCAACAAATATTGACTAGATAGCATTTTTCAGGTAGTATTAGACACTTTTCACAACTGTAAATAGTAGTACAAACTCTAAAAAGTTTTTTATTCAGAAATGTACCCTCTAGTGGAGAAACACATGTAATAAACAGATACATACATATATAATATACTTATGAAAACTATATAGTCTAGTATGTAAGATTAATGGCATTTGGCAGTCAACATACCATGAACCAAAGATTGTTATTTAACCCAAATAAAAACTTGTCAGAAGTTTGATCTCAGAGAACAAAGGTAAGCATTAGCTAATACTGCTGCTTTTTCTGTGCTAGACAGTGATCTAAACATTTTACAATTCATTTTGTCCTCATATGAATTATATAGTAAAGGTAATGCTATCATCTTTATTTTGAAGATAAAAGGACTGAAAGACAGGTGAAGTAACCTGTCTGTTATCATCTAGTAAGTCAGTCAGGAGAGCCGAAATTGAACTAACATTTCCACTCTAAAGCCAGCATTAATTACTTCACCATGTAGTATCATCCTAACTCTCTATATTATCTTTAGAGAGATCAAAAGGTAATAAGCCTTACTTTTTATATCTGTGAAAACAAAAGAAAACAAAAATTAACTTATAGACTTGCATGTGTGCTTAAAAAATAAAAGACTTAACAAAAATTTACGCCCTTTAAAACATTAAGTATTCTGGGAGCAAGGGCAGGGATGGAAATGCTTATGTGGAAGACAACATGTGAACCTAGAAGAATATGGACTTTGTGCTCAAGCAACCATGGATTAGACCCTGGGTTCTGTCACACAGTAGCTGTGTGATGGTGATCAAATTATTTAACATCCCTTACTTTCATGTTCCTCATCTATTAAGACAGAGAGAATACTGTTTCATAGAGTTTTTGTGATCATCAGATAAAAGAAGATGGGTTATGTGCCCAGCACAATATCTGAGACATAATATTACACTCAGTAAATAATTTGACCTGCAGTTTGCCATGTCAGAGATTTACCAATCTCTTTTTTATTGTGATAAAATATATATAAGAAAAAACTTACCACTTTAACCATTTTTAAGTGTACAATCCAGTTTCATTAAGTTAATTCAGTGTCGTGTAGTCGTCATGATTATCTTCAGAACTTTTGCATCATCCCAGAAATTTGTACCTATTAACAATATAGTTGCAGTTATTAACAATATAGTTATAATAATATAATTACATATAACTGTGACAATATATAGTTATTAACAATTTGTTTACTAAACAATAACTCCCCATTCTCTTCTTCCCCCAGTCCTTGGTAATCTCTAGTCTACTTTCTGTGTCTATGAATTTGCCTATTCTAGGTAACTGATATAAGTGGAAGCATATAGTGCTTGTCCTTTTATTTCACTTAGCCATGTCCTCAAGTTTCATCCATGTTGTAGCATGTATGAAAATTTCACTCTTTTCAAGGCTGAATATTATTCTCTTGTATATTTGTCTACATTACATTTTTGGTTTGCCTAGTCATCCACTGATGGGCATTTGTTTCCATCTTTTGGATATTGTAAATAATGCTGTTGTGACTGTTAGTGTACAAGTATCTGAGTTGTTTGGGATTTTGCCAGGTGTATAGCTAAGAGTGAAATTGCCAAACTCTTTTTCCACAGTGGTTGTACTATTTTATATTCCCACCAGCAGTGCACAAAAGTTCCAACAGCCTTGTCAATACTTGTTATTTTCCATCTTTTAGTAAAAGCTATTTTAAAAGGTGTATGGTGGTACTCATTGTGGTTTTATTTGTGTTTCTGTAATAACTAATGACATTGAGAATCTTTGCAGGTGCTTATTGGCCATTTGTATATCTTCTTTGGAGAAGTGTTTATTCAGGTCCTCCTTTGCCCATTTTTGAATTAAATTGTTTGTTTTGTTGTTGTTGAATTACAGGTACTTAATATATTTTGGATAAAAATCTCTTACTAGATATGTGATTTTCAAATGATTTATTCAATTATATGGGTTGTCTTTTCACTCTCTTGTTGGTACCCTTTCATGCAAAGAAATTTTTAATTTTGATGAATTTCAGTTAATCTATTTGTTTCTTTTGTTGCCTGTGCTTGGTGTCATATCTAAGAAATCACTGCCAAATCCAAGTTCATAAAGGTTTCTCATTATTTCCTCTAAAAGTTTCACAGTTTTGGCTCTTTATGTTTAGGTTTTGATTTTTTTTTTTTATTGATTTTTGTGTATGGTGTAAATTCAGGGTAAAACTTCATTCTTTGCATGTGGATATCTAGTTTTCCCAGTGACATTTATTGAAAAGATGGTCTTTTTACCAGTGAATGGTCTTAGCATCCTAGTCAAAATCAATTGACCAAAAATATAGGGATTCATTTCTGGGTTTTCCATTTTGTTCCATCAGTCCGTGTCTGTATTTATGCCAGTACCACACTGCTTTTATTGTTGTAGCTTTGCAGTAAGTTTTGAAACCAGGAAGTAGTTGTCCTCCAGCTTTTCTCTTTTTCAAGTTTGCTTTAGCTATACAGAATTCTTTGAGATTCTGTATGAATTTTAGTATGGATTTCCCTCTTTCTGAAACAAACAAGCAAGTAAGCAAACAAAGAAACTTGACGCTAGTGGAATTTTGATAGGGACTGTATTGAAATTATAGATTGCTTTGGGTATCACTGTCATCATAACGGTATTAAGTCTTCCAAACCATGAACATAGGATGTCTTTTCATTTATTAATGTCTATAATTTCTTTCAGCAGTGTTTTATAGTTTTCAGTGTACAAGTTTTCTGTCTGCTTTAAAAAATTATTTTTAAATTATTTTTTATTAAACTTATTTATTATTAATTATATTTTTCCATAATTTTAATTACCAAAGTGTTACAAAGAGCTTTTGTAAGCTATAGGGTAAAATGTAGAAACTCATAAATTTCTAAACAGAAGTAGAAACGAAATTCTATTGGTCAACTTTTACTAGGTTATGCTGCAAAATAGCAAACTCAACGTTAACAATAACAAGTTTTTTGTTGTTGTTGTTGCTTACATCATGTCAGCTTGGGGTTAGAGCTGAAGTTCTGGGTTCTGTAATGATATGGAACTGCTCCATGTTTCTTTTTCATCTAGGACACATGCTGAAGGACAGCCCCATTGGGAACATGTTCTCTCATGTCAAAGGATGACATTAAGAGGGCAAATAGAAATACACATTCTCCAAACTTTTTTCTAGGACTTAGTGCACTGTCAGTTTCATCCACATTTCCTTGCTCAAAGCAAATCCTATGGCCACTCACAATTAATGGGGGAAGGAAACAGCAAGGGCACAGAGAGAACTAATAATTGTAAACAAATAATTTCCATCACAGTTACAAATAAGGAATAATCTTTCACAGTTGTGATTGTTAGCTTCTTCTAGAATTGTCACCTGCTATATTGTTTGAATGCTGTCACCAGACTTAACTGCTTTCTTTCTTTGTGAAACAGAAGAAAATTCCTTCTTTGCTCACATGTCAAAAAAAACTAAATAAGAGCATAATTATAAAATGCCTTGATTAAATTTGAACAAAGGTTTATTAATTTCCAGTTTATCACACTTACAAAAAAGACTCAAAATCTCTTTGTATTTTAAAATAGCAAATATCCATGAGAAATGCCACAGGGCTTAAAAAAAAAAGAAATATATATTCTTTGATAAAATTTACTACTAATGCAATATTAGTAAAGAGAAAAAAGTTTTTTTAATAAATTAAGATTTCAATTAATGTAGTAAATGTGTTTATTTTTTAATTAGATAGTTTTAACTAAATAGAATTGCTTGCTTGTAAAGCTCAGGAATATTAATATACTATAATTCCTAAGTTTACAACAAAAATACATTGCTATTTTTACTCAAATATTCAGGTGGTTATAAGATTAGCATACTATATTAATTTTCTGGCTTACCCAACATATATTTAGCCTATTTTGTTCACTGAAGTTCACACAGTGTTTTCCAAATATGTTCATATAAGCCTCCTCCTCACTTAAAGGTAACTCAAGATTCTCATCTGAAATTGTTTCAAAGGAAATTGATGGGATGATTGAGTAAGGAGAGAAAGACTAGAAGGACTAGTTAGACTTCTATGATCCCACATTAGTTCTCAGGACAAATAAAGGTTCAGCACTAATAGACATTTTAAGCATTAATAGTACCATAATATCAGAGTATAAAGATTTTGTGAAAAACGGATTCAAATTTGAATAGAACACTCTAATAATTTTGTGAGAGCAAACTACCTTTTTTTCCCAGTGTGATTAAATTATTGAGCATGTGTGAGAAGGCAGAGAAGTCTCTGGGAGAAAAGGATAAGGGAGATAGGCAGAAAATGATGACCCTGTGCTATAGTTAAGTAAGCCATGGTGGAGGTGGGCATTTGTACTTTAGACAATGTCTCCTCTTGAGAGGATGATAAGGTCCTATCAAGGGATTGTAGGCAGCAGTGGAATATGGTCAGATCACCTTTTAAATAGATTACTTTGGCAACTGAATAAAGATGACTTTGAGGTGAGAAAAGACTGGAGACAGAGCCATTACTTGCAAGGCTATAGCTAAAATAGATGAAGACCTAAATGAGGATCAGTGGAAGGGACCAAAAAGTAAGAATGTGGGTTTTACTGTCAAATTAACCTAGCTTCATCCTGCTACCCAGCTCTGCGACTTAATTCTTTGACACTGTATAATATTCTTAATCACTCTAACTCTCTATTTCCATTCTTACCTGTAAAATAAGATAATGTACCAGAACATTTCTCATAAGTGGTTATATGGGTGTAACGAATAAGACATATATACATTTAGTATCATGCCGAATATATAATCAATATTCAGTAATGAGAACCAGTTTTGTTGTAATTGATAAAATAGTTTTATTTATTTATTTTTAAGATTTTATTTATTCATTTGACAGAGACAGAGAGAGAAAGAGGCAGGCAATGGCAGAAGGAGAAGCAAACTCCATGCTGAGCAAGGAGCCCGATGTGACATTGGATCCCAGGACCCTGGGATCATGATCTGAGCTGAAGGCAGTCACTTAACTGACTAAGCCACCCAGGCACCCCAGTTTTCATAGTTTATACTTTTAAAAAATGGCATAATACAAACCTGGCTGTGGGCCTTTTGACTTCATTTTGTGGGAGGGGGGATTTTTCTACTCTACCATAGTACTTCAGAGAACATGTTGAGAGAAAACAATTTTAGAGAAGTTTAAAGTTAGTCCAGGATTAAAGCTGAGGATAGACTGAATGACTTTGCAAATCCATTTTTGTGTCATTTCAGATATTCTAATAAGTGTCTTCCTGGTATCAAAAGTTGGTTATGATCTGAGCTGTAACTCTGATATGTTTCTAAATAAATAAGATATAATATGTAACTTTAGGTCCTCAAGAACACAAATTGTTTCTAATTTCTCTTAGTATTTCCCATGCCTAATATGGGATCTGACACATAACAGCCCTTCAGTAAAGTGTAACTGTATAAATACATCACAGTCTTTTTGAGAATCAGCTAATCAAACACAGCATAATTGGTTTGGAAAAAAAATAACAGATCAATGCAAATAGCAATGAGAAAACGGTGAGGGAATACAAGCCGTTCTACACTCCTCTGGTAATATATTGTTGATGCTTTCCTCGAAAATTCTTTTCTGTCGGGCTTGGCCTGAGTGAAAGTGTGTTATACAAGGTTCTAGCAATGGCATAAAGTTGACAGAGGAAAGCCTTTGAGGTCCTAGTATCCCATCCACCCTCATTGCTAACAGATCCTCCAAATATCTGGCTTCAATACAAAGTGGAATTACTGAAAGCCTTAATATTGTTGCTGGTTTTCTCACTAATGATTCTTTTTCCTCCTCCGTTTCATAATGCCCTGCCTGGAAAAGCCATTGCAAGTGAGTGGCCGGAATTAGAATTCTTGTAAGGAAGTGACTTCCACACGTGGTTAATGATTTTGCAGCTTAGCTCAACCTTCACACCCCTTGATTCCTTGGTCATGGATATTAATCACAATCATAGTACAGGAAATGCTTTATTTTAATGTTTAATAAGTTTGCAACTCTTCGAATTGATTTTTGCAACGTGAATGTTGGTAATTACACTGTAATGCCTTAGGTATATCAGGAAATGTTGGGAAAGGAAGGTGTCCATTGATACCAAAGATTTTCATCGTATCAAGGATATTCATTGAAAAAGGCAAGATGGGGGCGCCTGGGTGGCACAGCGGTTAAGCGTCTGCCTTCGGCTCAGGGCGTGATCCCGGCGATATGGGATCGAGCCCCACATCAGGCTCCTCTGCTATGAGCCTGCTTCTTCCTCTTCCACTCCCCCTGCTTGTGTTCCCTCTCTCACTGGCTGTCTCTATCTCTGTCAAATGAAAAAAATAAAATCTTTAAAAAAAATGGGAGAGAGGAAACATTAAAAAAAAAAAAGAAAAGAAAAAGGCAAGATGTCTTTTCTTGGACTTCAAAAATTGATAGTTATAATTAAAGATCACTGCTATTAGTGTGCATCAACTCAGACCTGGCTAAGCTCAGTGAACACTGCTCACAGACTGAATCCAACTCTGCGTGTTGGTAAATGCCTCTGTGACGTCGCCACAGGGAGTTGGCTTCTCTCTACATTGACAGAAATGATACAGTAATTAGAAGTGAGTGACAAGGTGCTTTTTATCTTTGACGAGGAAAGATTTTTTGTGTCAAAATATCTCACCGGAGGAGTAATTTTCTCTGTGTGCATTTCTTGTTCTGAATGCATTTTGCATGATAATAGAATAGGGGAATTGTTTCTGAATGTTGCTTAGTGACAAATAGCAGATACACTGCCTTTGCAGATAACAGGTGTCTGAATGCTGTCATATTGTGATATCGACAGATAAGACCCATAGTAAGCTGGGGATAGTTATACTGGAAAAATAATTTGTTTTTGATAGAATAAAATCAAAGATATTAAAATGCTTTTTATGGTATTATGCCTCTAAAGGTTTAAAATTACCTGACAAGATTTAATCATCCAGTTGTAAAATACATTTTAAGGATTTAATCACCTGAAATTTTCAGCACAATGAGAAGACAAATAACCAGTATAATGCATTTGCTGTTTTACAGAACCTGCCTTGTCACTCAGCATATGGGTTGCTGTCAGTTCAGACCACTTTCAAGCAATTCATAATTATGCTGGAAAATGGTCTGCATTGACTATATTGAACTGGAAAATTAAAAAAAAAACAACTATTCATAAAGTTTAAATGGTGAAATGTTAAAAAAGGAAACATTTTAAAAGACCAAAAAACCTATGTAACTATAGCTTTGCCAGGCACAGATCATAGGAATGTGAAAGGAAGAGTTTGATCTTGAACTTGGAACTGATAATGTTAAGAGAACACAGTGCTTTCTTCCGTTATTGCCTTCCAGTGTAAGGAGAACATTTTATGGAATGTAAATTAGCATATAGTGATCAAGTATAATAGCAGGTGGAAAAATTGATAATGCATATCAGGAAATATGAGTCCTATATACATTGCTGTTTGTATAACACAGGTATACAGTTACATATTATGCAGTAAGATCAACAGTTTCTAAAGAAGCAATAAGTTAGCATTATTCAGTTGAGAAAATCTCAGTGTATACTCTTTCCAAATAGACACTTAATATTAAAATTTAAAGAAAATAAGTAAAGAATATCAATACACAACTATGAATACCATAGGGTGTAACCCATTAGACAATTAGAGAGAATATGAAGTATTCAAAGAGTTCATTGTCATAACACTAAAAAGTAATAAGCTTGACAATAAAGTACTATTCCAATTCCTGAAGTTCATGAATACACCCATTAAATTAAGGCTGATCATATTCTCTGATAGCAGCTTGCTATAGACATTATGGACCTTATCTTTCAATATCCTATTCTTCAACGGCTTTTACGTGGTTACATTCTTGGAAAAAAACAGGAATCATAATGGTACTGTTTGTCCAAATCAGATGGCCAGAAAACTAATTTTGTTTATTTCCCCATTTTAATATCCCCACATTCCTTTTTATCAATTAGTTCTGAATAATTGTGAGAACATAATATTTATTGGGTCATTCAGAAGTTCTTTTAAATATGCTACTCAGAACTCTCAGCCTAAAGAAAAAATAGTTTCATATAGTTTTAGATGTTCAAAATTATTTTAACTTTAAGATAATTAGGAACATTAGCTTTATATTCAAATCCTAAAATAATTGATTTCATAATAAGAAATCATCATATACCGATAATTATATTATGTCCTTTATTTAGTTAGTAATTAACCACTGCTTATAATACGTCGCACAAATTTTGTGTTGAGGACTTTACACACATAAACTTCATACTAGTGTTGGGTGCATTACATGTATAATTCTCATTTTATCAATCAGAAAATAAGTACTTAGAGTGCAAAATAACTTGTTCCAGGTCTCATGATCACCAATAACAATTAGGAATATTACATGTTTGTCCATAGAATGGCAGTTTACTTGCTGATGAAAAGTCTCCCTAAAGTGTGGTAGAAGTTATTCCCAGTTAATATTTATTTGCCAGGTACATTCTGAATATACAATATCTTAAAAATATTTTAGTGAACATTTGAATAAATTAACTCAATAAAAAACAGTTGACAGCTTTGAGATTTGACTACTAAAACACACTTGGTACAAATAATATTGGTACAAAACAGGTAAAAATCCAGGTTCCCCCACATCGCATAATCTATGCTCCTTTTTTCATCATCCAAAATACATGGAGATTTATTATTTTTTTTCAATGAATAATTATTGTGTTCTATGGGAGATGCTGGAAATATCTTTTTTTAAGATTTTATTTATTTATTTGAGAGAAGAGAGAGTGTGAGCATGAGCGGGGGGAGGGGCAGAGGGAGAAGGAGAAGCAGGCTCCCCGCTGAGCAGGGAGCCCCATGAGCAGGGCTCAATCCCAGGACCCTGGGATCAGGATTTGAGCCAAAGGCAGATATTAAAAGACTGAGCCACCCAGGCGCCCCTGGAAATATCTTTATTAACAAGAGAATTAAGACCCCTTCTTTACAGAACTTATAGTGTAAGAAGAAGCAGACATTTTATAGATAATTTTATGAATTAACTGGTTACCATTGTGAGATGTGCTACAAAAAAAAAAAGTGTCTTGAAGACATATAACACACAGATGAAATTTAGACAAGGTAGATTTTCCCAAGGATGCAACCGGGACCTGCATTTGCCAGATAGAGATTCTGACAAAACAGTTGTGAATGTCTTGAAATGTTTGCTTATACTAACAAAGATATTTAATTAATTAATTAATTTAATTATAAAAACTATTACAGATAATTAAGAAGGATCAAAAGATACAGCAAAAAGGGAAAAATAAACTTGGGAGTCAGGAAAACCTAGTTTTAGTTCTAGCTCTTGGCACAACCTGTGTGAACTGAAGAAAGCTGGGTATCAAGTTCATATACACAATTATCTTCAGATTAATTCTCAGGGATATCATTGCACTAAACATTTTTGAAAAGCTAGTTTTGGATTGATGAAGAGATGTTTAAGAACCAGTGTTTGGGCCACCAAGAAAAACACTGTAGTCACATTTCAGCTTAGACTAAACATAGTATTAGTGAAGTTACTCACATACCTTATTTGCCATGCTTGACTCTGAAGAAGTATTGAATACTTCCAAAATGCACACCTAACTTCAAATGATAAAACTTGGCCACAATTGAGAAATTCAGTTATTTGTGTTATACACTACAGAAATCCTGTTAAAAGTTACAATATCTTTGAAATTTTTTGTCTTTGTGTAAACAAATTACATTTATTAACTGTCACAACTAAACATTCCTTAAAAGGAGAGTCAGCGTTAAATTGAAGAAATGGGTAAGGGATATGGTCACTGTTTTGCATTGCAACTTTTATATTATAATTGGTCGAATTTGGTCAGGCTTAGTTTGTACAAGACTGTTCTGGTAAAGCTGAAATGAGTTGCTGAACTTTTGAAATACTGGAATATTATGAAATTTAAATAAAGGTAAATGATGATAAAAGACGAATGCCTGTAGGTGTTTGTTTCCCTACCCAGTCTCCCACAGTATTTGGGAGAACAGCCTGGAGGGCATTATGGCACTTGATTTCCAGCAGCTGTCACAGAGGCAGGGGCTGCTGCACTCAGGATGAGGTTGCTCTGCTTAGAGTAATTGGCTCTGCAGCTCTCTGTTGAGGGGAGGTAACCTGACTCATCAGGTTTCTCTTTTTGCTCATTTGTTTGTTTTCTGAGAAAGAAATGCATATTTTTTATACTGCAAATAAATTCTTACCTAGTGAAGAAATCTTTGCTGATAGAGATAAGAAAAATTAACTGGTAAAGATTAGTAGAGGGAGATACTTTAAAATATAGCATATATCACTCTCTATACAAATTATATCCATTTTTTAAAATGTACAGTTTTTAAAACTTATATATCATATAATCATATAAATATATTTTCAAAATATACACTTACTTGATATATGTAGTTTGTTGCTGAAGTAATTATTTTAATATATATTTACAGGCTCACACGTCTATATTCATTGAGATAAATGTATATTGAGTAATTTGTCTAAGTCAGAGCTGAGGATTGAAGAAATATAAAAATAAGGTGCTGTTACTCTTCAATGTTCTTATGATTCCAAGAATACATAAGTAAGGGTTAGGTGGACTAATTTCTTAGTGGAAAATCCAAGTAAGATTTAATTTAAATGATGAAGTTTTACCTTTTCTTTGATATCCAATATTAAAGGAGAAAAATAGAAGCAAAATTACTCTGGTTAGAGGGATCAGACTTCAGGTATCAGATGGTTCTTAAACTGTTTTCAGCTTGAATGCTTTTTATGTTCTATCGGATGCTATTTTTAGCTTTCCTTAGCTTTTAGTTTACATGCATTTAATAAAAAAAATAATTTAAAAATAAAGAAATAAAATCCTTCACTAAAACAAAAATGTTACCAAGAAGCATAATTTCTGTGGCCTTGGGTACTATCATCTTTCTTTTGGACACCTAAGCATTAAAAGCCTTCTCCCCATTTTCCATGGTACATGTTTATGTCTTTTTGTGTGTACATTTATGTACATATATTTAACTGTGAAGTACCACCAACCCAGTAAGAAAGAATGAAACCCCATGGAAAGTTTCTGACAGTATACAGGGAGAGAAAGAGAATCAACATTAAGTAGAGTAGGGAAAAATACATGTCAACTGTTAATGTGGGAAAACAGCTGAAAAAAAAACTCTGCTTCACTTGCTAATGTTAAACTCATTTTCTAGTAAGGCAGTTCACATCAGTGTTCACACACTTGTACTTGTTACTGGAGAAAATTTGATCCAAAGGGTTATGTTTCAGTTTTGATTTGCATGTATTTAAGATTCCCCTTTACTATTTATTGGTCATTTAAAAATATTCTAGCTGTCTTATTTTGATAGCCTTTAGATCATTATTACTATATTCAAAAAGTATGTTTAAAAAAGTGCATCTTTAAAGAAACAATTGACTCTGGTATTATATAAACTGTAGTGCGAAGAAAATAAAACTAATAGTTTATAGTGTGACATCTATGTCACTGAAGAGCAAAATATAAAATGATAAATATAAAAATACAAATCATTTAAAAAAATCTAAAAAGAAGGCAGCATATATGTCATGCTCCTGGCACAATGAAGAGCCTCTTGGAGAGGGAAAGAGCTGGGATAGTTCCATACTTGGGTGGAGACTCATCAGTGATTGCTAGAAAGCTGGCAATGCTAAGATGCATTCAAAAAAAGGGAGAAACCTTGCCTGGAAATCAAGGATTAATGAATCTATAGTATAGTACCTTTTCAAGCACTTTTTTTTCATTATGTAACTTGGGATACTCTGATTTAAAATGTCTAGTTCATACCGTATACACGTTATGCCTAATTTACCTACAAAATTCTTTATCATCAGACACTTTGACAATCTAAGATTACAAAACCCAAGATCATAAACCATATGGTATTTTTACCTGTTACTTGAAACATGTCATCTAAACATGGGCCATTTTGTAAATTTTAATTGAGTTGTTTAAAAAAATTAATTAAACAGCTAAACTATGATTAGCCACATTTGAATAAATATCTTTTATCCTGGGAGCTCAAAAGGCATGTGAAAAGAAGAAACAAGCATAAAATAATGAGGGATGTATATACTGTAAGAAATAATAAAATATGATTTGCAAAATTATTCAGTTTCTTTTCAGTATCCCTCAGTAGTTTTATCATATTTCTATTATAACACTTACCAGATTATATTATGCTGTTTCTGTTTACATTTGTTTCTCTCCCACTGGGTTGAAGTAAAAAAATTTATAGTGTATTCTTTTTTCTATTAGCAACTTATTTATTTTTTTCCTTATTTATTATTTTTTTAAAGATTTTGTTTCTTTATTAAACAGAGAGATAGGAGAGCACAAGTAAGCAGAGCGGCAGGCGGAGGGAGAGGGTGAAGGAGGCTCTCCGCTGAGCAGGGAGTCCGACGAGGGGCTCAATCCCTGGGATCATGACCTGTGCTGAAGGCAGATACTTAACCACCTGAGCCACCTAGGTGCCCCTCTATTAGCAACTTTTAAATACTGGTAGAGAGTGATTATGTAAGTATTTTTTGCATTTTTTTCCAAGTTTACTGGGATATATTTGACCAAAAAAATTGTATATACTTAAGGTGTACAAACCCGATAATTGAAATGACAACTACAGTCAAACTAGTTAAAATTTCCATCACCTCACATATTACCAGTTTTGTTTATTTGTTTTGCTGGTGGGAATACTTAAGATCTACCCTCCTAGCAAATTTCAAATGTACAATACATATTGCCATGCTATAACATAAGATTTCCAGAACTTGTTTATCTGCATGACTGAAACATGAGTGATTTTTCATTCTAGTTTTAAAATTTAAAAGATACATCTATATACAAAATCTTCATATTTAAGGACTTAGTTAGTAGATGATTTAAACATATCCTCCATGATTCCAGGGAACACCTATGTGCTTGGTATACTGTGAGTGACAAGAAATATTTTTTTTTGAATGGAAAGACTAGTTGGTAGGTGACAGAGGAGACGTAAGGTTTCTAACAGGAAAAAACCATCCGCAGACCTCTGACACCTCACCATGGGGCAGGAATAAAGACGATTTAACACACAGAAAATCAGTGATTAAATGTGCACGAGGAACTTAAATAGAATTTTTCTTAAAATTGCTTTCTGATAGTCGGCTCCCAGTATTCACAGAGTGGTTTTCCCTTGATAAATTGAGGTCCCGGTGGTTATTTGGACTTTTAAGCAGGCAAAATACCAGATTCTTCTGTCAGTAAAAGATGATTATCACTGTCAAGTTTCATAGTGTTTGAGAGTCAACCTGGTTGAGATAAAAATTGAAGGCAAGGAGTCAGACAATGCCAAGTAGAGCAAGGAGGAAAATTCAAGTTCAGATTTTAATTAGAGGTTCTAGGTCCAAAAAGCCTGATCACTAGGGTACAAAACTGGATGGGCTACCGGACACAGAAAAGAAAAGAGAAGAAAAGAAATGAAACATTCTTAGAGAATCAGAGAAATTAATCCTTAAGAGACATCTGGAGGCCGGCTACCTCATATCCTATACTCAGTCTCATGTTCTCTCATTTTTATTTAATTGACATTGATTGATATTTTCACTATCCTTTATTACAAAAAAAACTAGTATGAAAATGGAAATCAAGCGTATATACAAATAGATGTTATTATTTATTAACATATCCATATTTTTACAAAACAAAATGAAATTTATATTTTCATTACCACTATATTACTTAAAAATTCACAAGTACAGTTTTCTCTTTACAAGCCTCAGGAAGTTTACAACATACTTCCCCTGAAACATGACAAATGTCATATGTCAAATCAAATGACATGTGTATTATTTCTTAAATTCAATTTTAAATATCATTCATATAACCCAGAAGCATAAGCAAGAAATAATCAAAGAAGTTATCAAAACATTTCGCTATTTTTCAAAAGAAATTATCTCTAGAAACAGATCAGAAAGTCATTTGAAATCTGCTAACTGATCAATGATATAATAGAATTTAACACACTCAAAGCTCTAATTTCTTCAACTAAACACCAATATTCAAAAGTCCAATTTCAGAGCTGGAAAAACGTCTGCTATTTTCAGCATATCTATTTTTAATTTCACATTCATTTTCCCTCTCAGATAATATGAAAATGTAAAACAACAATAAAAACAAACAAAACATCAATTTGACTAAATACAAAGCAACAAAACTTTGGCATCTGATATATCCATTGACTCTAACATTCGTTAACCATGAAGCTCTACACAAGTCAATTAATCTCTTTAAGCCTCCGTTTCCCACTATAAAATAGGGTAAAACAACATAAAATTTTATGCTTGATTTTTAAGGTAAAATAGGTTATGAGAGAAAAAGAAAAATAATTTGTAATCCCCCATGCTTAGGTTATTGGGTAGATGGTGGTGCCACCAAATGTAATAGAAAACTCGGGAAGAATGAAGAAGTCCAACTGATGGTGCAAATACATGTTGAAGGTTTTGAAGTGTAAGTGCCCATGGAAGATTCAGAATATTAGCAGGGGAATGGTTCAGATTCTCAACCTTGGTTTCTAGGCAACACAGAAAAGAAGAGGGGTCAACATACTAGAGTTCACACTAACTTCCACCACATTCTACTAGCCATTGCAAGTCATAAAGTTAGCCTAGTTTCAAGGAGTGAAAATACAATCTCTCTCTCAATAAAAGAAGATTTTTTAAAAAGATTTTATTTATTTATTTGAGAGAGAGAGAATGAGTGGGTGAGAGGTAGAGGGAAAAGCAGACTCCCTGCAGAGCAGGGAGCCCGACATGGGGTTCGATCCCAGGACTCTGAGATCATGACCTGAGCCAAAGGCAGACGCTTAACTGACTGAGCCCCCCAGGTGCCCTCAATAAGAGAAAATCAAAAACATTGTAGCCATATTTAATCTCGCACAAAGGGATTTACATGGCTCCTGTCTACATGGATCATAAAAATAGCCAGGATTCTGGCTGGATTTAAGTTAGAAAAAATGACAAAAATCCATCTGTTAAAGCTATTATGAATGTATTGAAGAAACCAAATTTGTACAGGACACAGGAGAGAAAGAGAAAAGTTTAGGAAGGTGGCATGAGTCAGATAGGAGTAGATGTCGTAGGATTATAAAAGTAACGATTTGGATGTTGCATGTAGAAAATGTTGACCCCATGTCCCACTCTTAACATACCTATTGTTTCAGAGACTAAATGTATCAGTTGTCTTCTGTTGTCATAATAAACAACCCCTAAATACCAGGAGACATTTATTGCTTATGTTATCTGAGAACCACAGTTCAGGTGAGGTTCTGCTCCAAAATGTGAAAAGACTGAGGGTCTGCTCCATGTGTCTTCTCCTTTTAGAACCAGGTTAAAGGGGCATCCCTATCTGTGACATGGTATTCTTTTGGTAAAGAGAGGTAAAAGTGCTTAAAAAATAAATTACATGTTTATTTTTGTTCTTCAGGCATGCTAAAATGTAGTCATTTTAGCACTGTAGTCAAAACATGGTTGACCCACTTTATGAGGGAATATTTGCCCATGTTGTGATCAGAATCCTTTACCTATGCCTGATGGCAAAAAAATAAGTCCCAGCATAGTGAAAAGGATTGGCAGTTTGTTTTCTTCCACTTACCACAGCCACTATCATTTACCCAAAGACCCATAATGTAAGTACAAAGGAAAAAGTAATGTAGGCACTCAGCTGATAATGATGCCCCTTTTCTGATGAACATTCCAATAATAGCACTTAGACTGTAGTATTCCTATATTTCTAGATTGTATCAGAGGCCACAATTAGTCAAAAATCATTAGTTTCATGATTTACACTGACAGCTCTACTCCATGACTTAGCTAATTAACTGAACAAAGTTAGATTTATTGACTTGTTGCAATAAGGGAGACCATACACCACAGTGAACTATGGGGTGTCTTACTAAGAAGGAGTTAGGATGACCTTGATATAGGGTATGGACATTTGGTGAGTGATTTAGGAAGGGCTTAAGGAAGTGGATGATTTATTTTGGATTATGTTCTGTTGGGAAACATGGCAATCTAATGATTGAGTATCTTAAACTTATTTATTTTTTGTCTAGCAGGTGTGAAGAACAAAGCAGGGCTAGAATTGTCATTGTTTAAAAAATAAAAAAAGGTAGTTACTCATATTTGTTGGGAGTGGGATTTTTTTTAATATATTATATTATCCTTGTCTCTTTCTTATATTCCAACATGTTTATAGATCAGTCCTACTTTTGCTTATTTTCAGTATGTCACAGAATGCCTTGTCTTATTACTGTTGATACTTTGTAGAATTGTTTATGTTCAATAGAGAATGCTGCTGACAATTTTCTTAGTTTTAAAACTTCATCTCAAAGCCTCAGGGTTTTCCTTTGTTTGTTTTAAAATTTTCTTTGTATTGTTTTATATTCCTTAATATAATAATTATTATTGTTATTATTATTGTTTTATATTCCTTAATATATTCCTTGGCAACTCCTAATTGGCTTTCTCTACTCTCAACTTATTCTAAAAATCATAAGGCTGTATTTTCCATAATGAACTTATGAATTACCCTTCATCATGTAGGTTTTTCTGTAAACCCATACCTGACATTGATGTGGCATAACCTCATTCCTACTCTCCCAACCTCCACATACAAATATAAGAATACTTAGTGACAACTGGAGTGTAACAAATATTTCCTTTTGAAGTGCCTATAGCTACCTTGTCTTTGGTGTTCATGAAAGACAATATGACAACAGAGAAGTACCGATTAGTTCCTTTCCGATTTTTAGAGTGGACTAAGCACTTTTCCTTTTCTCTGGCTGGCTAAAAAAACTAACTTCACTGAAGTAATTTTTACTCTTTTTGAAGCACAATTAATGCTTTACCTGCTATGAGTCACATTTCCATTTGTCCTCTTTGAAAACATACATGAGAAAGGGAAACATACTTCTTTCACCAGTCATACATAAAGCAAGACAGTGATTTTCTAATACAGCTTAAAGAGAATTTTAGACTGTCATAAGCTTAATTAAAATGCAATATTTTCTACCTTCAAATCTAAAACAATAATTACTTCTAACTTTTCTTTGACTTTGAAGATTAAATAATCTTTCCCCTTATTTTTTTAAATGCAATGTAATTGCCATACAATGTATTAGTTTCAGGTGTTCAGGTGTACAACATGTTAATTAGACAAAATGACATCACAAAAAGTCTAGTTACCATGTGTCACTATACAAGTTAATACGATATTATTGACTATATTCCCCATGCTGTACATTACATCCCTATGACTTATTTGTTTTCTACTTTTAAATTAGTACTTCTTGATTCCCTTTACCCATTTTGCCTCTCTGGCAACCCATCACTCTGTTCTCTGTCTTTATGAGTCTGGGTTTTGTTTTGTTTTATTTGTTTTGCTTTTTAGATTCCACATATAAGTGAAATCATGTGGCACTCACGTTTCTCTGTTTGATTTATTTCACTTAACATCATATCCTCAGGTTTCATCCATGTTGTCCCAAATGCCAAGATTTCTTTCCTTTTTAATGACTGAGTAGTATTCCATATTTCTATCTTTCTCTATCTCCTTCTATCTATCTATCTATAAAAACAAATTGCATTGTATATACACACACACCTTACCTTCTTTATCCATTCATCCATTGATGTACACTTGTTTCCATATCTTGGCTATTGTTAATCATGATGCAATGAACTTAGGGGTGTATATGTCTTTCCAAATTAGTGTTTTCATTTTCTTCAGATAGTTACCCAGTAGTAGGATTGCTAGATCATATGGTATTTCTCTTTAATTTTTTGAGGAACCTCCATACTGTTTTCCATAGTGATTGCATCAATTTACACTCCCACCAGTAGTGCACTAGGGTTCCCTTTTCTCCACATTCTTACCAACATTGGTTATTTTTTATCTTTTTTTAAAAATATATATAATACCCATTCTAACAAGTGTGAGGTGACATTTCACTGTGGTTTTGATTTGCATTTGGCTTTGGAGGTCACATAATTTCTCACTTACTTTGTCTTTAAAATTTGTAGGAACCCTACTCTTAACAATACTTGGGCTCGTGGACTTCAGAGACTTCTGTTCCCATTCTAGGTTCTGTTTCTAGCTGAATTTCCTAGTTAACACGTTTTTGTTTTTCTAAATCTGTTTCATTTAGCATCTCTACTTATTTAGATGCCACTTTGCCAGTAATTCTGCCGATTTTCATTTTTCACCAGATTTATTCCTCTAATTATAAAAAATAACTTTTTAATAGCCATAACTAACAAACTGTACTTTAGGTTATCTCCCAGTCAGTATCATTGGAGATATCCAAGTATTCAAGAACATATGTGTCAGCTTGGCTCTTTGTAGAGGGAATGCAAGCATTGAAAAATAAGTTATGCTACATAACATTAGAATTTAATTCCAATCTTGAGAAACTATGATTCAAAGAACAAAAATAGAAAAAAAAAACATAATTTTGCATAGACATTAAATATCTTCTTTACTGCCCTATCTGAGGATCCTTGACTGACAGTTTGATACTAACTAGGACCCCTAGAATGGATGAATTATATCTGGTGAACATATTATCTGGTATAATGGACCAAACTTATAAGAAATAGACTAAATGTACATGTAGGAAAGCATAGAACTAAGTGGGGGAAAAAGTGAGAAGAAAATGTGATTTATAGGTTCACTACAATTAATTAATCATATCCAAAATAGTTTATAAGAACATATGCAAACAGTATGATATACATTAAGTACAACAGAATAGTTGCTTTTATTTTAAGTAATTATCTTTTTTTAAAAAAGATTTTTATTTATCTGAGAGAGAGAGCACACAAGTTGGGGGGAGGAGGAGCAGAGAGACAAGCAGACTCCAGGCTGAGCAGGACCCTGACTTGGGGCTCAATCCCAGGATCTTGAGATCATGACCTGAGCTGAAGTTAGATGCTCAACTGATTGAACCTACCACGTGCCCCTAGAATAGTTGCTTTTAGATCAGAGAATAATACAGCAATAGAGAAAGGGGATAAAAGTGAATAAATAATATAATTGATAAAATGAGATAGAAGCAAAGCACTTTCAATGACAATAGTTTGACACAAAAAGAAATACATATTTCATAATATAATAATAACAACAATATACAATAAAATAAGTACATTAAATAGCACTTAGCCATCTTATTTCCATGCCTGTTTGTCTTCTGAATACATATGTCCTCCTGACAAAGAGTTTATTAATTTTATTTTTTACTATCTAGTACTGCCCATCTTTCCTGACTAGGAAGTTATCTTTCTAAGAGCAAGGAATTTCTTTAGTTTTGTTTTTTTTTTTTAATTGTGTCCCCAGTACAAAAGCAATACCTGACATTTATTAGATACTTAAATATTCATTACATAAATTAATGAATTATATGAATAATAATGAATTTGAGATCATGCCATAAGTCCTCTCATTGTTAAATATTATCTTTGATTGAAAATTTAATAATAAAAAGAATCTGTAGTGGGTGTAAGGTAGTGATGTTAGTGAGGAGTAAAATATGTTTAAGTAGTTATTAGTGGGTCATTTATTTCTGGTTCAATAATTTTCTCAACTGAAGTGTCAAATCAAATTAGTGTTCCAGTTCAAATGTAAGTTGAGACTGAACAGAATATAATCAATATAACATAAAAGAAGATGTTAATGATTGAATGTTATATCTGACCCAAAGAAAACACTATCATCTATGTCCATAATACTAACTCTGAGCATGAACTACTTACTCTAAAAGTTTTTTTATGAACTGATAAAAATAACTCAGCATCAAAAACTTGGAAATATAGAAAAGGTGTGTGTGTGTGTGTGTTTGTGTGTGTGTATAGATGATAGATAGATAGAGACAGATAGATAGAGTACATGTATATCTAAAAAGATGAAGGTTACTCTTGAAAAACATAAAGTCTGATTATCTCAATAGATACAGAAAAAACACTCAACAAAATTCCACACTTGTTTATGATAACTCTCAACAAAGTAGGTTTTGAGACAGCATGACTCAACATGATAAAGGCCATGTATGACAAACCCACAGCTAATATCATATTCAATAGTGAGAAATTGAAAGTCTTTCCTCTAAAATCAGAAACAAGACAAGGATGTCCACTCTCACCACTTTTATTTAGCATAGGATTTGAAGTCCTAGCCATAGATGTCAGACAAGAAAAAGAAATAAAAGACTTCCAAATAGGTAAGTGATAAATAAAACTGTCAATATTTGCAGATGACCTAATACTATATATAAAACTCTAAAGACTCAAAAAATTAATAGAACTAATAAATGAATTCAGTAAAGCTACAAAATACCAATTTATATACTAAATTTTTGACAGTTTCTATAACTGATAATGAAGTAGCAGAAGAGAAATTTAAAAAAATATTTTTAATTGCATCACAAAAGTAAAATACTTAGGAATAAATTTAATTAAGGAGGTAAAAGATGTATATTCTGAAAACTGTAGGACATTAGTGAAAGAAATTGAAGATGACACAAAAAATGGAAAGATATACCATACTCATGGATTGGAATAATTAATATTGTTAAAATGGCTATTACCCAAAACAACCTACATATTCAATGCAATCCCTATCAAAATGCTAATAGTATTTTCCACAGAACTAGAAAAATAATCCTAAAATTTCTATAGAAAGATGATGAAAAGTCAAAGTAAACTTAAGAACAAAGCTGGAAGTACCACAAACATAGATTTAAAACTATACTACGAAGCTATAGTAATCAAACAGTATTGCATTGGCACAAAAATAGACACACAGATACTGGCAGGGAATAGAGAGCCCAGAAATAAACCCATGCTTACATGGTCAATTAATCCATGACAAAGAAGGGGAAAATATACAATGAGGAAAAGACCATCTCTTCAATAAATGGTGCTGGTCACAGGGTGCCTGGCTGGGCCAGTCAGTAGAGCAGGCAGCTCTTGATCTCACAGTTATGAATTTAAGCCCCATGTTGGGTGTAGAGATTACTTTAAAAATAAAATCTAAAAAAAAAGTGCTAGTCAAACTGGATGGCTACATGTAAAAGAATGA
The DNA here is from genome assembly GCF_002007445.2 of Ailuropoda melanoleuca. NCBI lineage: Eukaryota > Metazoa > Chordata > Mammalia > Carnivora > Ursidae > Ailuropoda > Ailuropoda melanoleuca. The sequence continues at coordinate 31,788,904 of NC_048225.1, read as the reverse complement.
AACTGAACCACTTTCTTACATCACACATCAAAATAAACTCAAAATATGTTAAAGACCTAAATGTAAGATCTGAAAACTTAAAACTCCTAGAAGAAAACAATAAGGAGAAAATTCTATGGCATTGGTCTTAGTGGTATTCTTTTGGATATGTCTCCTCAGGCAAAAGCAACAATAGCAAAAATAAAATAAGTGGGACTCTATCAAACAAAAAACTTTGTAGTACAGTGAAGGAAACTGTCAACAAAATGAAAAGGCAGCCTATTGAATGGGAGAAGATATTTGTAAATTATATATATGATAAAGGGTTAATACACAAATTATTTAAAGATCCTATATAACTCAATGCCAAAAAAAACCCTAATAATCTAATTAAAAATGAGCAGAGGATGTGAATAGACATTTTTCCAAATAAGGCATACCTATATCCAACAGACACATGAAGAGATGCTCAACATCACTGATCATCAGTGAAATGCAAATCAAAACCACAATGAGCTATCATCTTGAACCAGCACAATGACTAGTATCAAAAAGAAAGAAAAAGTATTGGTGAAGATGTGGAGGAAAAGGAACACTTGTGCATTGTTGGTGGGAATATAAAGTGGTGTAGCACTCTGGAAAAAGGTATGGAGTTTTCTACAAAAATTTTTAAAAAATAAAAATACCATACAATGCAACAATTCCATTACTGGATATTTATCCAAAGAAATTGAAAAACTGATTTAAAAAGATATGCACACATCTGTGCTCATTGCAGTATTATTTCCATAACCAGGTTATGGAAGCAACTTAAGTGTCTATTGGTAGATAAATGGATGAAGAAGATGTGGTGTACACACACACAGACACACACACACACACACACACACAAGAATATTATTCAGCCTTAAAAAAATGAAATTATCCCTTTCATGATAACATGGATGGACCTAAAGAGTATTATGCTAAGGGAAATAAGTCAAAGAAAGACAAATACATGAATTCACTGATATGTGGATTTTTTAAAAATAAACAAACAAAGAAAGCTAAGAAACAGATTTAAAAACACAGAGAACAAACTGGTGATTGCCAGAAGGGTGGATAGATGGGCAGAATAGATGAACAGGATTAAGAGGTAACAAACTCCAGTAGTTACAAAGGAATAAGGCACAAGGATAAAAAAATTCAGGATAGGGAACGTAGTCAATAATTTTGTAATAATAAAAAAATATCATCATTGCTCTTGAAAAACACAAATGTCAGTGTTCTTATGGTCAAAATAAAATATTTGGCCTTTTCTGTTGCAAAGAAGCTAAAGATGTTTCTACCTTTTTTTCAGGGAATATCATACATCACAGCACAATATCAGTAGCTTGTTATTATCTACAGTTATCTAAATCAAATGCTGGTCTGTCCAAAACATTCTCAAAGAAATGAGCAAATAGTAATAATGAACGTTTTGTAGTCTATAAAACACTCTAAAAATGGGGCATGATCTTGATCTATCCTTATCATTATTCAAATAAGAACATTTTTCAAATCTGTTTGTTCAAATACTTTGTTGAGTACCAATTGAGTACCAGACAATGTTTTTAGACAATGGGATTACAAAAGTGAGGACCCTGATTCTTTTGAATTTACTGTCTGGAAGAGATATTTTCAAAACTGCATAAATATTAGAAATATCTGAAGTATTTAAGAAATAATAAAACCTGAGACCCACACCAGACCAATAAATTAAAATCATGAGGAGAGGGACACAGGCATGTGAATAGTTTTAAAGGATCTCCAGAGGACACCAATATGCTGTCCATACTGCCAACTGCTTTTTTAAAGTGTAATGCATATAGGTAAATAAAAATTTCCAAATCAGCATGGCAAGTGCTATGATAAAATTTCATGGAACCAAGAGAATCAAGTGGATCTTTTTGTAAGAGAAGTTGGGAGATTGCTTTTAAAGTCTTCACAAAGGAAATATAATTTAAGCTGAGATTTAAAGAATAAAAAAAGTTGGTGAAAGTCAATGGTGGTGATTTAGACAGAAACAAAACAAAACAAAATAAAAAAACAAAAAACAAAACATTCTACAACCTGTATGCCATATGAAGAAATATGGACTCCTTCTTCAGAGAAATGGAGAGACCTTGACAGATTTTATGGATAATGACAAAGAATTTCTTAACTCTCAAGATTGGTCAGATTGTCTTTATCTCTTCTCACAGTATTTTTTATGTGTTTAGAGTGTGCTTTTCTGCTTAATTTTAATATATGTGATATAATGTTCCCATTTTTCACAGGTATAAATCAGCACAGTCAAGTTTCTTGAATGGTGACTTCTTATGATGCCTATTATTTATGAATCCTCTAATTTTATTTTATTTCATTTCAGTTAATTTTATCTTTATTTATTTATTTTTAGAGAGAGAGAGTCAGAGGTGAGGGAGAGAGAATCCCAAGCAGACTCCACATTGAACACAGAGCCCAACACAGGGCTTGATCTCATGACACTGAGAACATAATTTGAAACAAAACCAAGGGTCAATCACTTGACTGACCCCACTACCCTGATGCCCCATGAATAAATCTTAAAATAAAAAAGAAAGAAAGAAAGAAAGAAAGAAAGAAAAGGAAGAAAGAAAGAAAAAGAAAGAAAGAAAGAAAGAAAGAAAGAAAGAAAGAAAGAAAGAAAGAGAAAAAGAAAGAAAGGAAGAAAAGGAAGAAAGGAAGAAAGGAAGGAAGAAAGAAAAGAAAAGGAAAGAAAGGAAAAGATGCATGGTATGATCTCAGTCTTTTTGTACCTGTTGAAGCCTGATTTGTGACCTAATATGTGATCTATTCTGGAGAATAGCCCACATGCACTTGAAAAGAATGTGTATTCTGCTGCTTTAGGATAAAATGTTCTGAATATATCTATTGAGTAATCTAGCCCACCGTCATTCAAAGCCAGTTTCTTTTTTTTTTTTTTTAAGATTTTATTTATTTAATTGACAGAGAGACAGCCAGCCAGAGAGGGAACACAAGCAGGGGGAGTGGGAGAGGAAAAAGCAGGCTCCCAATGGAGGAGCCTGATGCAGGGCTCGATCCCAGAATGCCGGGATCACGCCCTGAGCCAAAGGCAGACGCTTAACGGCTGAGCCACCCAGGTGCCCCTCAAAGCCAGTTTCTATGTTGATTTTCTATTTGTATGATCTGTCCATCGATGTAAGTGGGGTGTTAATGTCCCCTACTATTATTGAATTATTCCTTTATGTTTGTTATGATCTATTTTATATATTTGGGCGCTCCCAGTTTGGGTGCATGAATATTCACAATTGTTAGATTCTCCCCTTTATGATGATACAGTGCCTCTCTTCATCTCTTGTTACAGTCTTTGGTTTGAAGTCTAGTCTCCAGCTTTCTTTTAACATCCATTGGTGTGACAAATATTTCTCCATCCCCTCCCTTTCAATCTGCAAGTATCTTTAGGTCTAAAATGAGTCTCTTGTTGGCAGTATATAGATAAGTCTTGTGTTTTGTTTTGGTTTTTTTAAATCTGTTCAGACACCCTATGTCCTTTGATTGGAGCATTTAGTCTATTTATATTCAAAGTAATTATTGATAGATATGTATTTAGTGCCATTTTATTACTTATTTTGTCATGGTTTCTGGAGATTTTCTCTGTTCCTTCCTTGTCATTTTTACTTTTGGTCTTTTCTTTCCGCTCAAAAAATTCTATTTAATATTTCTTGTAAGGCTGGTTCAGTGATCACAAACTGCTTTAGTTTTTGTTTGTCTGGGAAGCTCTTTCTCTCTCCTTCCATTCTGAATGATTTCCTTGCAGGTTAGAGTATCCTTGTCTGCAGATTTTTCTCATTTAGCAATTTGAATATGTCATGCCGCCCCTTTCTGCCTTGCCAATTTTCTGTTGAGAAATCTCCAGATAGCTTTATGAGTCTTCCCTTGTAGGTAAAGGACACTTTTGTCTTCTCTCATCTTTTTTTTCTTTATCGCTATCTTTTTTTTTTTTTTTTGCAATTGCAATTTATCTTGGTGTGGCCTGCTTTTGTTGATTTTGATGGGAGTTCTTTGTGTCTCCTAGATCTGGATGTCCTTTTCCTTCCCCAGATTAGGGAAGTTTTCAGCTATTATTTCCTCAGATAAATTTTCTGCCCCTCTTTCTATATTTTCTTCTTATGGGACTCCTATAATACAAATGTTATGTTTGATGGAGTCTCTCAGTTCCCTAAATCTATTCTCTTTTTCCATAATTCTTCTTTCTTTTGTTGAGCTTCACTATTTTACATTATTTTGTCTTCTATATCACATATTCATTCCTCTGCATCTTCCATCCTTGTGATCATTGCATTGAGTCCATTTCTAATTTCAGTTATTGCATTTTTTTCATTTCTGACTGATGCTTTTTCAACTCTTTTATCTCTGTGGTAAGGGTCTCCCTGATTTTTTTCCATTCTTTCCTCAAGTTCAGCAAGTATCCTTATGATTATTGCTTTACATTCTCCATCAGGCATGTTACTTATATCTGCTTTCCTTAGATCTCCTTATGTTTCCCTTTCATTTGGGTTGAATTTCTCCATCTTGACATTTTGTCTAAGTCTCTGCCATCTTCTTTGTGTTAGAAAAGCCCATTGTGTCTCCTGCTCCTGAGCTTTATGAAGAAGAGGTCATATATCGCAGGATCTAGTGTTTCATGGAGTGTTTCTGGTGTGTGCTGCATACATCCTGCTGTTGTGGTTTTGGCTGCTCTATACTTCAGGCCAGTGTTCTGCAGAAGCTCTCTTTTCCTGCAGCGGGCAGTGTTTGTTCCTTGCCCAGAATGTGGTGAGTTTTAACTAGCTGTGCTCTGGTCTTGTTAAATGAGACCTGATGCTACTTCCACTAGAACTGCAACCCTGCAGAACTCTCTGGTCAGAAGATGTGGTGTGGGCTGGTGTTTCTGCTGGATTTATGGGGAAATGGGCCCTCTGCGCTAAGACTGAGGCAAGCTTGACCAAGAAAGGCAGTCCCTATAAAGCAGATGGTTGTTGGATTTAGTGTGAGCATGTTGGGCAGCCTGTGTGGGCACTGCATTGCTTCCAGCAGGTTCCTCTGAAGTTATGCTGAAGGGCAAGGGAGGGAAATGGCACCAGACAGCTCTTAAGTCCCCAGAGAGTCACCTCCATGAATGCTGCCTCTCAGGGATGAGTTCCAAGACGAGTGAATAATCTACCCCTGTATGCCCCAAGTGTTTTTCAGATTGCTGTTTCCAAGCTATCTGCCTCTAGGTTTTTTCTCTGCAGGAGTAGGGCAGTGGCCTCAGGGCTCTATTCCAGCCAAGGCTGCTGATCTTTAAAACTCAATTTTTAAGCTCCACTGGTTGCAAAAACTTAAGAAAATCAGTCCTTCTTGTCTTCTCAGCCAATGGCTTTGGGGAAATATTCTCCTTGTGTGTTCCCCGGTTTGCTCCTCTCTCTCTCTCTTTTTTTCTTTTCTCTGTGACCATGGCTCCTTCCCCTCTGTAGCACCTAAGCAATCTGTTTCTCCCCTAAATCACATCCCTGCTCTGCCTACCTTCTTTGATGCCACTTCTTCTCTCCCTTAAGTTGTGGAGTTTGTTCTGTGAGGTTTCAGATTGATTTCTGTGGTATTCAGAATGATTTGATAGTTATCTAGTTGTTTTCCCAGGACGAGAGGAGCACATGGTCTTCCTACACCTCTACCATCTTCTTTCCCTTGTCTTAAATCTTATTATTCTAATGGTTTTCTTAGAGTTCATTTCTTTAGCTTTAAGGCAGTGGCTGTCATTTTTGCAGGCCCAACATATTAGAAATAATGACTATTTATAGCAATTATTTTCAAGACAAGAGATAGAATATGGGACTAAACAACTCACTTGGATAATCCAACCTCCTATAGCCTGATGATGCCCCACCCACCCTCTTCCGATATGCTGCCTCAACGTTTTGGAGAGGAGTCCTAGTTGCCTAACACTGTGAAACTTAGTCTTTCTGTAAAATAAAAGGGAAGCTTCAAGCTTGAAGTTAGAATTAGGGGTTTAAAAATTGTCTTCAAAAATTTCAAATACCTCAGAGCAGCAATATATCTATCTTTGCTATGAGAGTTCAGTGATCAGCTAAACTTGTTTCAGGTGTTCTCTTGAACTAATGACTAGGGTGAAGAAAGATGATAGCTTTCTTCCAGAACATGTGGTGAAACCTGGGAGAGTAGTCATGGCCTCCAGAGGAAACATAGACACAGCCACTGAAGACATTGGATGATAAGCAGCCCCCTTGACATTTAGCTTCCACAGAAAATAATTATTACCTAAAAATGAAATCCACTAGACAGAAATCTGCTAGATTCAAGATCTGGGAAGACTCAGAGAGATGAGGATTCAGAAAGAACGGGAAAGTATAATTAAGGAGACTTTTGTTGTTAAATAAAGATTAGAAACCACTCCACTGTTAAATTTGACGGGCCCCAATTTAAGATGTGATCTATAGTCATAATAGTTCTGATTTTCTTTCCTATATTTTGTGACAAAAGAGAACAAGTACCTGTAGGTGCATTTCAATAATCTATTTGCTCTTCTCCTCTATATGCACCTGCTCTCTCTTGTATGCTATCATGAATAACCAAGTGACTTAACATTAGCTCATCAACTTGTGGCTCTCATGAGACATAGACAGGAGATCTAGTTTCTTCACTGTCCTGTAATGTTTTCTTATTTGGGGAGTGTCTTCAGCTTCTAAAGGGATTAAGTCATACACATGCCATTCTCACACAAGTCAGAAGAATCAGGCAAAGCATATCTCACAAGTGTCTGTAAATAACTTTTGTTTTATTCAAGATATTTTTACAGAAATGAATGTCATCATTTTTATCATTAGTGTCTTTTGTATGTGAATATTTATAGCTCTCTAAGCAATAGGAGTCAAAAAACCTGAAGAAATGATGAGTAACTAGCTTTATTGTTTTTCTGAGAGCCTGGTCCCATATATCTGTGGTTATGTGCTAAATAGAACAAAAAATACAAAATATTGTTGAAATTTTTTTTCATGTAATACACAGAAAATATTGGGACACAGACTGTCATTTATGTCAAGTTGTTGGTTTTTGCCAGATTTAAGTTCTGATTGATTTTATATAAGATGAATAATACAATAGGTAGCAAACAAGTTATTCAAGGGAATTACTACATGCCCACAGTCAGTATTTATTGAATTCTCATACATTTAAGTTGAGAAGTACATTTGTTTACAGTAAGCCTACATATCTAGAGAAATTATATTCCTAGTTTACTAGGCAGGAGCACCTATAATTGACTTCAAATCTTTGTAATTTTCTATAGCCCCTGTGATTTGTAATGTACAGTATTTGGAAATGCTTATCTTAACAAGGCAGAAGCTGCTTTACCCTGGGCTTTTCCACATGGAAGATCATCTGATGATAATGACACATTTCCAACAGTGGCAGGAAAGCTACCAAGGACACAGAAGGCCTGTGCAGATGTCAAGACTGCTGGGTACAGCACTGCCATGGTTGATGCACCCAGACTCTAAAGTCTCTTTAAATTCCTTTCACATAAAAGACGAAATTTGAAGTTCAGCCTCTAAGAAAGAGTATTAAAAAGACCAGGAGGGTTTCATCCAAGTTCCACAGGTGATAAAACACATCAATCTGAAACATTGCTAGCGCTGTTGCTGATTCCCTAGCCATCCTTCCATTTGCTATAGCTGAACAATGATAGCGCTGTTCCATCAAGGGAAAATGATCCCTCCTCCCCTCAAAAAGCTTTTTACAACGCAAGGCTATAAAGTGCTAGATTTATTAACAATTTCCATTTCAAGAGAAGCACTGTTTGCATGGCAGTAAAGCTGTGCTTTAATGCAAATGCAGCACTTTAAGCCTGTTTTCCTAATGCCTTCACAAGTCCTGTAAATAATGCATCCCTGTGTGGCATCCTTCACTTTCAAACAATTTGGGCAAACCGGTTCAAGCTGTAAAAATACAAATGTACTTTCTTTAACATAATAATAGCTTTGCAAACACTCTGGAATTTGCCAATTCTATACTTTTCTGAAACTCATAGATATTTGGTTGTAAAATAGGAATGTTCCTAAGTGAATTTCACTCCCCAAAGAAGGAGTCCAGATAACAGAAAAGTTAGGATGTATTCTAGTAAAATTTGAACAATGATAAAATTGTTTCATGAAGTTGAGAACTGTATACAAGTTTTATAAACTGAAAGTGTCATGAGAAACTTCTTTTGTTCCCATTACCCATGGTAGATTTCTGAGTCCAACAAGTTTTCATTGTACCATTTTAGTTATCTTAAGCAAAGAAACTAATTCAACCTTATCCTAATCTTGATATGCTCTTTCTCTTGTCTATATGTTTGCTTTTTAAAAGACATTATAAATATATGAGTTTATTGGTTTAAATAATAAAAATATTGCAATTCTCATTTGAAGTGTTTATTATTTGGTATAAAAGAAATTTCTTCTTTAACACCTGAGGATTATTTTTAAGATAAATTCCATGAAAAGGACAGTAACAAATTTGAAAAATACAAGTCTCTCCAAAACCCAGTTTGGGTCAGAACACACCTGACTGGATTTGAACTGAGAAAATTGATTAGTATTGTTTTATTCATGAAACAATAATTTTATATTAGTGTGCTAGCAAAGGAGAAAAATACATCAGGTAGTTTGATGAAAAATTGAGTTATGGCAAGATTGCACAGAAGATTAATCTATAAGGCATATCATAGTACAGAGACAAAACTTGGAAGAAAAGGGGTCAAAATTATGAAGGCTTCTTTTGTCTTTAAGTTACTTGGATATCCTTTTAGGCTCCTTTTTCTGGCAAGCTGCAGACAAACCAATTTAAAGTGGCTTAGACAATAAAGAGGCCCTATCAATTCATTTAACAGGAAGGCCCACAGTTAAAAAGAGATTTCTCTCAAGGTGGTTATATCTCTGTTGTACATTCTGAAAGGTCGGCTTCATCCTAATGCAGGATTCCACATGTTTTCAAAATGGCTACAGCAATTCTAAGTTCCACAGCCATACAAGGAGCAAGAACATCTCCAGTGTACCTATTTTAAAAGAATTTATGGAATTTTGTAACTTGGAATCTTCAAGACAATTTTCTTTGGTGAAGGTCATGCGGCTGTCCCTGAACAAATCTCTGACAAGGACCAATGTCGTGGATTGACTGATTCAAATCCCTTTTTTCTAAACCAAACTCCATGGAAAGGTAAATAGCATTGCCCTTTAGTAGAGCAGGGCCCACCTCTGAAACTTGGATAATAAGTCCTCTAAGCACTTAGGAAGTGTGGGGAAAAAACAACTAATTGAACAAAATTCTCCATACTTAGTAAATGCCAGATGTTGGATAAGCAACAAAAGGTTCTCCCCAAGTTTAAATATCTTCTTATTGCCAATTAAACAATAGTATTTAATAAAATTCACCTCATTTGGTCATTTATTTCTCCGTATTCATGCTTTTCCCCATATTTATGGTGCTATTTCTGGGGAAGATTTCCTTTACTTAAACTTTGTTCATTCTATTAAAACCTTAATCACCTATAAATCTCTTGTCCAGCTAGACTTTATTCTCCCCCAGTCTGTATTTTTTCTTCCTAACTACATATCTGCTCCTCATCTAAGCCATGAATAGCTGGGAGAATAAATTAGCAAGAGTTATTTTTTTTTAAACAGATTTGTTTACCTTAGAAAAGCATAAATCATAAGAATATATAAAAGCTAATCAATGTTGTGATTGTCTTTTTAAAATTATATCCCCCAGATTTTCATTATTCCCTAGTTAAGACCTATATTTTCCTGCATTATCTATTATGAGTACATGTGTCATTGCATACCCAAAGGTATGGTATTTTATTTTTGCAAGAAATGTTTTCTTACCATACTGGAATGACAAGAAATTTAGTTCTAGTCACCTGGTGTTAAATATATGAAAAATTCATAAATCTCATTTCATTATTAGATTCCATTTCCATTAGCTATACATTAATTTTGAATGGATTTTAAAGCAGTATAATGGGTAATGGTATATAATTATCTATAGAAAGTTAGTGCTACATGGCTAGAATTGTTTCAGCTATCACTCTAACAGCTGGTAATCATGAAATGTTTATCCCTTCAGTGGAAATATTCCTTCCACACCTAACTGCAGATCTTGACTCTTTGTTCTGGGCCTCATGCTCCCCATCTGCATAGCCTTGCTGCCAAAGGCCCTCTGGCTCCATCTTTCTCTTAGACACAAGATGAAATATTTTAGGTACTTAAACATGTCAGCTCTCATCAGTCCTTGGCCTTTCTCATGCTGTTGCCATTGCCTGGGACAGTGAGTGGTCCTTAACCTTGGCTTCACATTCATGGAGTTTTAAAAATCTCAGCCAAGTAGCACCTACGACAAATTAAATAATAATATCTGGAGGTGAGGCCCATGTATCAGTATATCTTAAAAAACGCCCCAGGTGATTCCTCTCTCCATCCTCTTACCTCCTGATTCTCTTTCACATCATTGCCTAAAAAGTATTAGAGAAACTTTCCCTCACTCCTCAGGTGGGGTTTAGTATTCTGAAAGATACTTTCACAGTTCCTGCGGTTCTCTTTAACAGCACTTTGTACACTTGTAAGCTACTTGAGAATATGTATGGTGTCATTTTTGTTCACAAGTGTATCTTTGGGTTCCTAGGATGATAGGCAAATAATAAATTTGAACTGATTTGTCCTGCTCATAATGAGACTAATATGGAAGCTACCACTACATTGTAAGTATGCACTCCAAGCAAAACAAAACAATTGCAACCATTGTTGTAAGACGCAGCTTTGTTCGTAGCCCTCAGGTCTAAATCTGCAGTTAAGATCACTTGTAAACACACACGTGCCTAGTTCTCAACCCTTTTATATGATAGGAACAGGTTTACCTTTCAACCTAGCTCCATCTCTCACACACACACACACACACACACACACACACACACACACACGCCCTGCAACTTCACTGTAGCACATATCAGCTAAGACTTTGAGAGGGATGAGAAAAATTATCCTTAAGCCAGTTTAAGACCTTTCTACTCCAGCATAAACCTTTTCCCAATGGAATGGACTGTAGAAATAACCATGACCTTCAAGAAAAATCCTACCTGGACCAGTATTATATAGAGTGAAGTTCATACAATAATTCAACAGTAGCCCCAGTTTGGATTATTGAGTCCTATAACTTTAATCTTACAGATAAAACACAATACTGATTAAAGGAAATAGTTGATTTTATTTTTCTTTATAGATTAAAATTAGCCTAGGATAGACATTACCTCCTTCATGTAATTCTACATCACACACACATGCACTGAAACATAAAATGAAATTGTGATATATTTTAGATTAGACATAATGACATTTAGAAAGAAAGCAGCAGAATACCTGATGGGATATGAAATGTCAAAATACAGGCAGAAGCAAATCAGAACCTGGAATTTGCCCCAAGTGGTAGGAATAGAATATGACTAGAGATTTAAATTAATTTGGAAAGTTATGGTGCAGGATTTCATTTAGTTATTCCTTAATGATTTCTTAATTAATAAAAATCACATTAACCAGAATGGGCCTTTCCTTTAATTGAATCTGAAAGTTTGATTACTTTTGGATTGAAGTTAAATTTAATTTTTAAGTCAGTTATTATCACAATTCTTACTCTTAGACTGTCCAGTCCTAAATATCAGCTGCTGAAGCATACCTTCATGATCTAATTAGTACTAACGCATAGCACAGTGCCTGACATATAGTAAATGTCTGATTAGTATTATTGAAATATTTAATAGTTAAACAAGATAAAATCCTTGCCGCCAATTGAATAAAGTAAGTTTGTTTTTTAAAGAAAAACATACTTGTTATTTTCAAGAAAAAAATACTGTAAAACTAATATATTTTTACCTTGTAATAAACCAATGACATACATAAAATATGTTAATATACTATGACTCACAAGATTAAGAGTCTTATATCCGATCCTTCCCACATTGTGTCAAATTTAGGATTTTTTGAGATGTGAGTAATTTATTTTTTTTCAGTTTTATTGAGGTGTAATTGAAAATTAAATTGTAAGGTATTTAAAGTATACAACATAATGACTTGATATACTCTGTGAAAGAATTCTACCCATCAAATTAACACATCCATTACCTCACATATTTACTTTTATTTAGTTATTTGGTGAGAAAATTTAAGTTTTACTCTCTTAGAAAATTTTAATTGTTTAATACAGCATGATCAGCTATAACCACCATATTGTATATTAGACCCTCTGACCTAATTTATCTTTAACTGAAAGTATGTATCCTTGACCAACCTCTCCCTATTTCTCTCACACCCCAGGCCCTGGTGTCCACTTTTGGACTAGGTTTCTATGAGTTTGACTTTTTTTGTTCGATTAGATTTTACATATAGGTGACACCATGCAATATTCATCTCTCTTTTCCTGGCTTATTTCACTATTGTTGTTGTGAACAATAGTATTACCTGCCTAGTTAAGGCTGAGTAATATTCCACTGTGTGTATCATTGGACAAAATGGAATTGCCTAATGATATGTAGCTACCCCAGACTGGAGAAAAATTTCCTCAAAGCCAGTCTCAAAAATGTTCCTTGATTTGATAGGTTAACCACAAATTGTTTTAAGATATTCATTCATTGATATGTGATGAATTCCTTCTCCCCTGCCCTAGAACTACAGAATAACTTAGTAAACTCAACTTAAGTATTAAAGTCATTCCCACTTTTTTCTCACCAACTTAAAAAAACTAAAAAAAAATATTCTTGATACGTTCATTTGTTAACAGATACCAGCTCTTAGTTGCATTGATCTTTTCTATTGTCTTTTTAGTTTCTATTTTCTATAATCGGCTCTGGTCTTTATTATTCCCATCCTTCTACTAACTGTAGGATTAGTTTGTTCTCCTTTTTCTAGTTCCTTGAGGTACAAAGTTAGATTATTTATTTGAACTATTTCCTTACTGTAGGTATATATGTTATCACTTCCTCTTAAGAACTGGTTTAGCTGTGCTCCCTAACTTTTGATATATTGTATTTCTATTTCCATTTGTCTCAAGATAGTTCTTTTTTTCCTTTTGATTTTTTTTCACCCACTGGTTGTTAAGAAGTATGTTGTATATTATTGACATATTTATGAATTGTGTAATTTTATTCTTGTTATTGATTTCTAGTTTCATAATATTGTGAGCAGAAGAGAGGCTTGATATGATTTCAGTTGTCTTAAATTTCTTAGGACTTATTTGTGGCCTAACATATGATCTATCCTTGAGAATGTTCCATACATGCATGAGAAGAATGTGCATTTGCTGCTGTTGGATAGACTGTTATTTATATACCTGTTAAGTCCCTCTGTCCAGTGTTTTCTTATTGATTCTGTCTGGGTCATCTATCCACTGTTGAAAGTGGGATATTAAAGTCCCCTATAATTATTGTATCACTGTATATTTCTCCCTTCATGTCTGTTAATATTTGCTTTATATATTTAAGTGCTCTGATATGAGTAATTTAAGCATAGGTCTTACATTGCTTTATATGCAATGGATAAAGAAGATGTGGTCCATATATACAATGGAATAAGATTCTTTTTCCTGTGTTATTTTTTTTTCGTATGTGCCTTATTTTTTTAAATTTGTTTTTTATTATATTATGTTAGTCACCATACAGTACATCCCTGGTTTCTGATGTAAAGTTCGATGATTCATTAGTTGCATATAACACCCAGTGCACCATGCAATATGTGCCCTCCTTACTACCCATCACCAGTCTATCCCATTCCCCCACTCTCCTCCCCTCTGAAGCCCTCAGTTTGTTTCTCATAGTCCATAGTCTCTCATGCTTCATTACCCCTTCTGATAACCCCCTTTCTTTATCCCTTTCTTCCCCTATCGATCTTCCTAGTTTTTATGTTCCATAGATGAGAGAAATCA
>NC_048225.1:31774660-31774839 GCF_002007445.2 Ailuropoda melanoleuca | reverse complement strand
GGATTCTTTTGGGTTTTCCATACAGAGTATCATGTCATCTGTGAAGAGAGACATTTTGACTTCTTCTTTGCAGATTTGGATGCCTTTAATCCCTTTTTGTTGTCTGATTGCTGTTGCCAGGACTTCTAGTACTATGTTGAATAATAGTGGCGAGAGTGGGCATCCTTGTCGTGTTCCTG